>NC_137028.1:23149117-23164455 GCF_032717465.1 Coenobita brevimanus
ATTTGTTTGCTGGGTTTTAAATTATATGTTACGGTGCTTACATTATTCTCTATGTAAATCACGCGCGCGATCGCGGAAGTGTATTGAAATCCAAACGCTTTTTTATGTATTATTATTATTATTATTATTATTATTATTATTATTATTAATTTGCTTTGTAACCATGATCCATTGGCCAGTGGTTGATTGCCAAATCCCTCCCCCCCCAAAAAAAAAAAAAAATAAATGAACTGGTAAATAAATAAATTACATTATAATGTATCCAAACAGTCAACAATTCCATCATTCCTTGAGTCTGCTTCAGTTAATATTCCATGACAGTTTCATCCAACACTCATGATTGGTCGTCATTGCTATGGATGCATTTAGACGCCGATAACCATCAAAAACGTTGGGAAATACAGCATTGTGGTAAGTAATGGATTCTGTTAGGGTTAGGTCACAGCTGCATCCCCACACGGTCAAGATCATTTGGCTGGTTACAGTGGCTTATCATTTCGCGTTTGGGAATTTACAGAGTTAAAATAGCAGGTCTCAAATTAACCTGGAGATAAGCCGCTGAAACCCAGCCTTAGCCACAGGAACCCAGCCTAGGCCATAGAAACCCAGCTTAAGCCACAAAAACCCAGTCTAACGAACCTAACCTAACCACGAAGAGATGGATCTGTGAATTAGACCTACCGAGACTGATATTTCCCGCCTTGTCACATATTTCCCCACTTACTGCTCGCTTATAAGTCACATCGGTGGTCTTCCCTCCACTCCCCCCTCGCGCCTCTCAGTCCCCTCACCGCCACCTGCCATCACTGACACTATTTTTCCTGCCGCTGGTGGATGCTCCTGTTGGCTTCAGTGTTTTGCCTGGTGACTGATGATGCTTGCCTCTTAATGGCTTTCATTTCTTTGCGTATCACTTGATATATGAGCGGCAATGGATCTTCTTTCTGAGTTCCCTTATAGCACAATGTTGTATGCTTTAACAGTTTAAAAGACGATGCTCTCTCTCTCTCTCTCTCTCTCTCTCTCTCTCTCTCTCTCTCTCTCTCTCTCTCTCTCTCTCTCTCATTTTCCACCTTCTATAAACCTCTCTGATATTCCGAGTGACTCCCCTGCCTCCCATAACCTTCCCCACCAGCTCATTGTCCGTATCCTTCCCATTCTGATTCAACTTTTCCTTCCTTTCGTTTCCTAACCTCTTATCTTCTTCGCTTTTCCTGCTTCCTTTACCCTTCCACGTCCTTTTCTTTGATCTTCCCTCTCCCTCTCCCTCGCTTCCTTTCATTGCATATATTTCCAATTGCCTTTCTTTATCATCGTCTCCTTCTTTCTCCTTTTTATGTTTTTTCCCAGTCTTGTCCAACTCTATCTTCCACTTCCTTCTATTATTCTTTATTTTTTTTTGTCCAGACATTTACCTTTTCCTCTCCGCCTTTCCACATTCTCCTTCCCTCATTACCCACCGTCGTCTCATCATTTACGCCATTCACCTCCGCTTTCCTTCTTCCTCTTCCATCGTAATTACATTCCTTTACCCCTTTGCCTCGCTTGACAGCCTCTGCCGCAACCCCTCTTCTTGCACCACACAACCAGAAAATTTGTTCCAGAATAGATTCCTTCACAGATGATCTGATTGTGTGTGTGTGTGTGTGTGTGTGTGTGTGTGTGTGTGTGTGTGTGTGTGCAGGCCGGCGCCTAACAACACTTAATTCACTATCACAGTGCTAGTTTTGTATCACCAGACATGGAATCGCAAAATACTTTGAGTACAGCCAGTTATTGTGAATAAACTAATTTTATATAAAATTTAAATTTTTTTTAAGTGACAAGCAAAGCTACAGTCCACCTACACATTTACTGCAAAACATTGTCCTCTTCTTTTACCTTATTTAACGATTTTAATATTTAATTTCCTTGACACTGCAGGTGACGTGAAGGTGGTCATCGCGGTGTGGTGAGCAGGGGTCCAGCAGCACCCACCCCGGCTGTCACCTCTCACACACCCACAGTTACAGCCACACGACCACATGCTTCAGTGACGTCAGTGCATTGCTCAGAGTTAAACGGAAAAAAGAATGATATGTGACTCGTTTTCATATGGCCAAGTCATTGTTGAACATTGTGGAGCATTTGTATCTATTATCTATTGTTTCAGGCCACTAATTAGACGCGTGTAGATAAGTAAAAGTCATTAATGTTGTACAGATAAGCATCACAGAACCAGCAGTACAGTAGCAAAGTGCCCATTACGATATGTTACTCTGTGTGAATAGCATTTAACATACACTTGCTATATATAGTGTTGGGAGGCCCGGTGCGCATCATCCCTGCTCTGTGGCTAATTATCACTGTGAAGATCAAAGGATAAATCATGTGTGTGGGTCGCAGTTGTTGTCAGTAATGACTGAAACAGATCCACCTTGTCATATATGGTATTTCATTGTAATTATCATCATTGTGACTTTCAGGAAGATAACTATATGCAGTCATGACTGATAACTGTTTGACCAACAACAGGTAAATTCAGCTGTCGATCGTTATCATATGAAGTGACCGACCTACAGACACTGCATCGGAACAAAATTTCTCTGGCATTATACTGATATACATCTGTACCAGTGTTGGTATCTTCAAATACTGTTATGCATATTGTCTGTGATGAGGCATTGCTTCGTAGAGCTTTGTTTCCAGAACGATCTCTCTGAAATTTAGTCTGCTTAACTGGCCCTTCAAAACCTGTTGTGAACAGCAAACTTAGCTTAAACAGACGTAGTCCCGGTGACTCCATTAATGAAGAAGAGGCTATATGTGCTTATCTAGTGTGCATTGTATTGACTGAGACTCAAACCAGTGTTGTACAATAAACTGTGGCTGGTGAATCAGCCTGACATTCTGAAGCAATAAGAGTGTGAGCGACCATGGCCATCAACGTGGTGATACCGCTACTCATCCCCCTCGAGGAGGACCTGCACAATGGTCAGTAAGTGACGTATTTATGTTCATGCTCATTACAGTAGTGGCCTTATGCTGGCCTCAGTAGTATACAGAGTTATATCATAACTGATTTCTGTGCTCGCACAGAAAATGAAATAAGGATTTTAACTATTATCCCCTTCCAATGGACATCATAACACCTTACTCGACAATGATCCAACACGAACGCCTGTGAAATCATTGTCGCCAGCTTTTAGCAAGGCGGAGCGATAATGTTTTAGTCCGTGTGTGTGTGTGTGTGTGTGTGTGTGTGTGTTACGTTGTCTGTGTATCTGTTACCATTATATATCATGAACGGCTTGAGCTATCAACATGAAACCTTCAGGGTATCAAGATATCGCCAAAAACTTGGTCGAGTTCGAAAATGGCCACTCGGGGTCAAGTTCAAGGTCACCAAAATGGCTACCAAAGGACTTTTTTTTTTTTTTTTTTTTTTTTTTAATATGGATTGGCTTTTTATGAAACACGGAGACACAATTCCGTAGAAGTTTGCGAATTTTCTTCACATTTGGTTTGTAAGTAGCTTGTAACTTGGCCAACAGCATATTCTGGCGGGCGATTAGTATTCAGATACAGAATGCTTTTCTTTAATTTACAGAACAAATCATATTTTGCTGGGCAGATTGTGGAAAATAATCTCACTTCCCTGCCACATAGTTTCTGGTGAAATGAAATTTTTGTGCTGCCTTATTCAGTAAGTACTGTCGATGGAGCCCTACATATCTATAGGAGGTTCCATGGTCTGCGTACCTCATGTATCTGCAAGACCTCGCCCTTCTGCCACCCGGGGACGTGCCAGGTAGCAGTGGGATCCTGCCCCTGGATAGATAGATAGATAGATAGATAGTTAGATAGATAAATGGATTGTTGTTTTGGCTTCACCTTGGACAAAAACCCGGTAGACTGCAGAATGTCGGCCACTTTCGCCGAGTGCCCATTCCTTTTCTCTGTTAAGCCTTCAGGTGCGTTCCATTCCAACTTTCTCCTTCCATCAGTCCCTTCCTTCTACTCTTAACTGTTTCTCGCTCCTTACATTCCCACATTTTCCTCTTTTTCACTCCCTGTCCCATTACGTATTTAAATTATTTTCCGAATTCAATCACAGTATGTCTTTCTCCCTCTGTATCTCGTGTCTTGTTTAGCTCTCTCGTGGTAGGGGTAACTCTAGTACTACATGCCAGCCAACACAAGACGAATTTATTAAGATGAAAGTAAGGCGCCATGGCCTGGGGGTATTAATTCTGTCAGCATTATTGTGGGTACCAGCAGCCTTCTCACGGTCAGGGCAGCTCTTGTATTTTTCTTCAGCTAGCCTAACCCCAAACGATATATTCCACTGAGTCATATGGGCCTTTGTGGTAATACCCGTACCAATTATACGCCCTTTACCGTAACCTGGCCCAGATTTTCGTCCTCCTGCAGCTGATGTCACGCTGGCCAGTGAAGGAAGAGGACAGTATTTCAGTTCTGCAGCTTTTCCATAGCACTTCTTCATGATTAGCATAAATATTGTTAGATTATTCTTACAACTGAGCGCTGAAGATGGAGAGATGGCAAGTGTAGGCTAGAGTATAAGTGGTATAGCCTCATTAACTCCCTCATGGTCAGAGCAACTGCGCTATCTTCGTTCAGCAGACACTAGACGAGGTTATTCATAGGAGTGAGTACAGGACCCCGAGAGCGTTAATTACTATTATTACTAGTACCATAATCCTCTTTGTCAGAACAATTCCAACTTTCCGTTCAGCTAGCGACATGCGACTTTATTCATCTGAGTAATTAATTTGAGCCTAAGAGATTTAAAAGTGATTTCTGAAACTCGGGGTCAATTTTTTATTTTTCCATGCAAATGAGCTCCATGGGTAGCGGTCGGGAGGGAAGGTGCGGTCCTGTTGGCTGAATCTGCATAATTTCAATTGAAATGCAAATCCGGCACAAACACTGACACAGACGAACACGGAAAAAACAGTGAACTGTGGAAGAGTTCCAAGTGCCCTAGTACACGTGTAAATTGTGCCAGGCAATAAAACCATGAGGGAACATGAGATGAAACATGAAGCGGTGCCAAGGCACAGCAAACCCATCCCCAGCAGTCGTTTTAGTGCTGACGTATGAACACAACAGGATATCTAGTCAAAGATGTCACATACAAAATTTGGAGTAAATTGTGTAAAAATTGACGATTTTATGCCCATTTGAAATTGTAGTCCTGACCCACCTGACACTGACTCCCCTACTGCTACTAGGGGGTGACCCCCCTGATGTATTGAGGCATGTTATAGGATGCAGATTTGAAGGATGCACCTTTAGGGTTTCGTTTCTTGTCGGTATGATGAATTTGAAAGGAGTTATGGTGAAAAAACGATTTTTTTTTTTTTTTTTTTTTTTTTTTTTTTTTACATTTTTTGGACCTACAGCCTTGGCCTTAGCCCAGTTTGGTCCAAAATTTAATTAGGTGATCAGAAGGTCATAATTTTAGCCAAAATCGCACAAGTAGTTTTCGCGTAAAGTTGTTAAAAACAGGCACAGACAAACAGACAAACCGAGTGAAAACAATACCCGTACCCGAGCCCCTTCGAGGCGGGGGCGGGTAATGAGAAAGGGTGAATGTTGAGGGGGAAGAATGGCTACACTAATATAACTTCAGTAGACGTAGGTTTGTTAGAGTAGGATGAATTACACATCCCGCCCCCCCGCGCGCGCGTGTGTGCGTGCGTGCGTGCGTGCGTGCGTGTGTGTTTGTGTGTGTGTGTGTGTGTGTGTGTGTGTGTGTGTGTGAAAATCTTTCCACCAGTGTTTTCAAAACCGACCCACCACGCTCCCCTCCCTTTTTGCTGCCCCTAGTCCCCTCTCCTGCACCCCCTCTCCTCCTCCCCACTCACCATAATTAACACATTCGTCATACTCTGCTTTATCATTCGTGAGTAAAAACAACGATGGTGGGTTACACAGGGATGCCTTTTAAAGAAAGAATTGAGGAATCACACAGAATAATAAAAATGCTAAAAGAAGAAAAAGTAGCGGTGATGCACTTCATAAGACTATGACTGAAGAAGGAGTAATGTTTTTTTGCTGATATGTACAGGTATTCCACATTAATTCATATATCCAGAAAACAGTGGTGTAATTAGACGCAGGGAAGTCTTTAAAATGACCCTGGAATATATTGTATTTCTAAAGAAAATACTGGGGAATCTATGTACTGCGATCAAATATGTAGCTACACGTGTTTGGTTTGGACATTTTCTTGGTTGACACGTGATGTTTCAGGATTTCTGTTACGATTATATCTGGCCACGCTTTTACCAAGGCAGTTAAACTGGCGTTGAAATTAATATATATACAAAAAAAAGCAGAACACCGAGAGAGCTCATACCTTTGCCGAGGCCAATTAGATTTTATTTACCGCTGTTATTCGTCCTTCCTGCCAGACGACTACTTTCACGGTCTCTCGTTCTCCATCCTCTCCACACGCCCAAACCACCTCTGTATTTCTCCTAACGCTTTCTATCACCTCCACATCCACACCACAACACTCCTTCACATCCTCGTTTGTCAGTCTGGTCCTCCATGTAACTGCACATGCTCCTCTCAAATAACTCATTTCCATTGCTTTCATTCTTGACTTGCGTCCTTTCAAAAAAGTTCAAGCTCCTCATCCATACGTTATAGTTTGTATCACGATACTATCATGAAGCAACTCCTTTACTTTCATCACTTTCTTATTCCTTATCACTGCTTTCAAAGAACCAGCAACTTTTTTCCCTGTTGTACCCTTTCATGCACTTCATCCTCTAAACTTCCATCCTTACACATCACACTGCCCAAGTACTTTAATGTACTCGCGTTTTCCCTTTGGTCACCATCCAGCCTCACTGTGCAGTCAGTGAGTTCATTTTCTCGAATTATATTCCTGCAATATATATATATATATATATATATATATATATATATATATATATATATATATATATATATATATATATATATATATATATATATATATATATATATATATATATATATATATATATATTTTACTCCAGGTATCCCCGAAGGGCTAAGGCGTTGCCACTGGGTAGCGGACTTCTGGATTGGAGCGTGTAGCATTTTATGACCGGATGCCCTTCCTGATGTCTACCAATGACCCTTGGGTGGCTTCGATCCTCCGACCCTTCGGATATATTTGAGACTTCATAACCTGGGTATTAGGCAGTCAGGTCCCATGAGCCTTTACCTGTTATAGTCTGAAAGGATGACGGTGAGGTCTGTTCAGGTCTAGTCTCGCTCACTACCTCCTCTCAATCTAATTTTCGTATATGCACATTCTCTATATTATTCCTTGCGCGGTTTCCTTGTTCTTTGGGTCACGAGACGTGTGGTATATGAAATAGGATAGTATTATTGTCCCATTGTTCAGCTTATACAGATAGGGTTGATGTTTGGCACGAGTCTTCATAGCCATGGCCTGGCCAGAGTTTTCCTTGTACCTATAGGGTTATGTTTAGGATGCGCCTTCACAGATATGAGCTGACTCGATTTTTTGTGACTGATGACCATCCCACGGGCTGAATCGATTTTTAGTGACTGATTCTCTTCCCACCCTTTCCTGCATACTCCTTTTCACCCACACAACTCATTGCTGCTTCATGTGGTGAATATCTTCATAATGACTGCTTCAACTACCAGCTGACCAACGATACCCATATACATAAGTTTCACCTTCTGCCACTCGCCACCCATCACTGGCCCAACTCGTGCTGCCTGCTAGTCTCCACCTGCTTCACACATTCCTGACAGACCAAAACTTACATATCTTAAAAATGTTTGCACAAGGAGGAGCAATTATTTTGGTGTTTGCCTTGGTGAAAATACACTAAAGGAAATCTGTGTTGACTTAGGTTAATCTTATTCTATACAGTACATACAAGGACCTAAATGAACCTGACATACCTAAATTGTCGTCTCTGAAAAACCATTACATTGAAAACCTGACATATGGCCTTCGTTGGCATACTGACCTCTTTGACCTGATGGATCTGCAGGGACGGAAACATTAAAAAAAATAAAGCAGTGTTTTACTAATGCGTTTGGATGTTGTTTTGGTTGAAGTGATGCAGAAGGGCAAGAAGTGATTTAAAATGACGTGAATGGATGTGACTGTACTGCACCTGCATTAATCTCGCTGGTTAAATGAAGAGAGAACCTGTATTTTTACACAGGAAAAATCATCAGAGAAATTACCAATATGCCGGGAATCGAACCCGGGACTCCCAGGTGAGACCCGGGTTCGATTCCCGGCATATTGGTAACTCGCTGGTTAAGTTGGGTGTGAAAGGACCGAACTGAACCTAACTGGATATAAATGACCAAGAAAGCACCAGAATTGTCCTGACAGCCTCAATGAACCTAAAGACCCTGAATGAACATAACTGGACCTGAATGAACCTCACTGGCCCTGAGATGCCCTAACTATACCTTTTCTTAATTAATAGAGGAAGAAATAGAAAATTATATTTAAAAAATTACACCAGATTACTTGTGTCCTGCATTCAAAACCAAAACCTGATTAGAACGGTTTAAATGTGAAGAACCTGATTTTAATTGAAGTGGGGTTCATGAATTTGTGGACCTAATTCGAACTGGTCTAAAAAGGACTTACCTAACCATGAATGAATCTAAACTGATCTAAGAATGCCGATTTGAATGTGAAGGCCACGAATAAACATTAATTGGCCTGAATGAACCTAACTGGATATGAAGGGTTCAAAACTGAATATAGTGGATTAATACTGAACAGCGTGGAACTGAACTGACAAAACAGAACCATCATGGCTGTGAGTGGGTGTGAACATGGCTGATAATTATGACCGAAATCAATGGGTGTATAGTATCTAAAGTGGCCTGAAATGACTGAAGATAAGTTGCATAGAACATAATTTGGAAGCCAGTAGAAGCACGTAACCACCTCATTTGGCAGTTTCCACCTTCATCTCACAACTTTCTAGAACTGCTTTGTGCTGCTCCCAAGTGTGTTTCAAGTTTGTGTTTTCATAATTTTTTAAAATATTTTTGAAGCCGGATAGTCCCTTAGGATGTTCGTGTTTGTTTATATTTACAGTGACACTGTAGGTGGTGCACTGGTCGTAAATGCTGTCTATCTACTGTCTATCAGTCTGCCTATCAATTAAGCTATCTGTCTGTCTGTTTATCTGTCTGTCTATTTATCTATCTGTCTATCTTTGTACCAGACTATCTATCTATCTATAGCCAGATGACTAAATCAAGGTATGTGTATCTACAAGCCAATCGTCTCTCTTTTGTTATCAAGCTGCCTTCTTCTCCAGCTCCCACCCCCTCTTATACACCACTGCATTCTCGGTCTGCCCCTCCCTCTTTTCCATCTTCCTCACATACACGCTTCCTAGTCAGTCTCTTATTCTTAATTTTTTACCACATGACCAAACCATCTTATGTTACTTCCTCCCTAATGCAGTGGCTCTCAACCCTTTTTTTATTCATTTATTATTTATTTTTTTTTTTTAAAAGGTTCGCTCCTCATCCGGCAACTGGAGATCATGAGCCTCGCCCCCCGTCCTCCATTCTATAATGTTTTCGTTCTGACTTCTTCTCAGATATCATTCCACATACATACACTATTGTACACACACACACACACACATTACATACACACACACACACACACATATTATATATATATATATATATATATATATATATATATATGTGTGTGTGTGTGTGTGTGTGTGTGTGTGTGTGTGTGTGTGTGTGTCATACCTCATATTGCCATACACACCACCACACCTCATTGCATATACACCACCTCATCACATGGTCATAATACCATTACACCACATGGTCATAAAACCATTACACCACATGGTCTTAAAGCACTGCAACTCATGAACATAAACACATTTCACCACATGGTCACAAACACCTCATCTTCACTTGGTCATAATCATCACCACACCACATGGCCATAATCACCAATAAATCATACTGTCATAAGCACCAGTACACCACATGGCCATAATCACCAATAAATCATACTGTCATAAGCACCAGTACACCACATGGCCATAATCACCAATAAATCATATTTGGTCATAAGCACCAGTACACCACATGGCCAAATGCCACCCATAACTCATGGTTATAAATATCACCAAACATCATGTCGTATACACCACCAGACCACATACGGTAGCCATAGAGATCATCACACCACATGGGTATAATGACCACCACACCACATGGTCAAAATGGTATCATACCTCATGGTCAGGCCTAATAACATACCACATAGTCATAGTCACCATTACACTAAATTTATATAAAGCACCACCATTAGAATTGATAGGGAGGCTTTGTGGACTGTTTTAAGACTGTATGGACTTGATGGTAGGTTACTAAAGGGGTGAAGAGTTTTTATGTAAATAGTTAGAGGCGTTAATGTAAGAGTGGGAAATGCTGTGAGTGATTGGTTTCCTGTGAGAGTAGGGCTGCGGCAGGGATATGTGTGATGTCACCTTGGTTGTTTAATATTAATATGGATGGTGTTGTAAAGGGGAGGTGAATGCAAAGAGTTTTAGGTGGAGGTCTGAGTCTGGTGAATGTTGATGGTGGAGAGAGTGGAATCTGAAGCAGCTGCTGTTTGCAGATGATACTGCGGTGGTGGCTGCATTCAGAGGAGTGATTGAGACACAGTTGGTAGAGGGAGTTTGGAAGGGTGTGTGAAAGGAGGAAATTAAAGTAAATGAGAGAAATAGAGTAAAGTGATGAAGTGTACGAGGTTCGTAGATGGTAGGGGGATGAATATAGTTTTGAATGGTGAGTTGCTTGAGGAGGTAGAGTGTTTTAAATATTCAGGGTCACATGTTGCTGTTGATGGAAGAATCGATGCAGAAGTGAAGTTTAGAATGAATGAAGTAGGAAAGGTGCTGGGAGGAATGAAAGAGGTGTTTAGATGTCGTTCCCTTAGAATGGATGTAAAGAGAAGGCTGTATGAGGGTGTTGTGGTACCGACTGCGTTATATGGGGCTGAAAACATGGAATATGGGTGTAGCAGTGAGAGGAAAAGTTTGAATGTAATGGAGATGAGGTGTCTGAGGAGTATGTGTGGAGTGACGCGTATGGATCGCATGCGACATGATGAAGTGCGAAGGAGAACTGGAGTTGTTTGGGAGATGGCTGGTAGAGTTGAGCAGGGGATGTTGCGATGGTCTGGGCATATGGAGAGAATGGATAATGAGCGATTGTTGAAAAAGATAACTATATCTGATGTGAGATGTGTAAGGTCTGGGGAGGGGAGACCACGAATAGGATGGATGGACAGTGTGAAGAGAGCGCTGGATGTGAGAGGGATGTCTGTTGAGCAAGGAAGAGTGATTGTGCGTGACAGAAATAAATGGAGAGAAATTGTGAATGAATATATGACGACGCAGCCCCTGAAGGGGATATTCTCCCCCATTTTGTCTGATCAATGGCTTGACCAGGTCAGGTGCGGGTAGGGGATGGGTCTATTACGATGTGGAAGGGGTAAACCAGCTCTGTTGTCGGGCCCTACTGTGGATGTCACTGATTGCACTGCGCAGTTGACCCTTGTGTGGTGTGGTGTGGTGCGGATCTGTCCCTTCTCCCTTTGGGGCCTAAGATGCGAATGAATGTGTTTGAATGGACAGAGTACTGTAAATGGGAGTATGTCGTGCCGTCTCGGCTACCTCCCCTTTCCTTGGGGAAGCAGCCTAGGTATATAGATAGATAGACTACCATTACCACATTGTGGTAAGTGTAGTTACATTTTCGTCAATTACATTTCACAATCAATAACACTTCATTAATAATCAGGATATTCTTGTTTACAATCCCTTTTCGTTCAAACATCAAATATTATCAAAATACAGAATCATCGTTATTCTTTGCTTCATGTAATTAAACATCCTAGATTAAAGAAATGTGGAAACGGGAGAGGCAGGGAGCTGACGTAGCATGCGACTGGCACTTGAAATTGTTGTAAGTTGGAATAAGTAAATTAAAAAAGAGGGCTGGACTTCTGTAAAGACTGGGAAGCGGAAACCACTCGTGATTACAGTGCAGCTTTTTTATTTTTAAGCTTTGAAAATCTGGTGTTTGGTCTGCCCTTTGGCATCAGACATCTTCAGAGATTTGTGTTACTCTCAAGACGGCCACAACAAAGAAGAGAGGGAGCAGACGGGTGGCAGGCGACAGACAAAGAAAGCCTATTTCACTGTGGTACAAAAACAAGTATGCCTCATAAGTTGAAGCAAAGACAAAATATAGAATGAATATAAATCAAATGCTCATCGTGACAGACATAGACTTATTCAGGCCAACCATTACCATCCAGGTTGACATTCACTTCTCTAATACTTTCCAGCACATCCACAGCAACACCGCAACACTCCTGCACCGCCCCAGCTCTCTCTCTCTCTCTCTCTCTCTCTCTCTCTCTCTCTCTCCACATGCTCCTCCCATATAACCAATTTTGACTGCTCTTGACTTGAATCCTTCCAACAGTGTCCAGGCTTCACTTCCATACGTTACAGTGGGGATGGCAATACTGTTATGCAGCGACTTTTTTACATTCATATTCTTTTTCCAGTTCGCTACCACTGCTGTCAATGAACAAAGAACTTTTATTCCCCGCTGTACCCTTTCATGTGCTGCATCCTCTGAACTTCCGTCCTTGCTTAACACACCACCTAAATATTTGAAGGCATTCATATTCTCCATAGCCTGACCACTAAGCTTCACTATCCTGTCCATGGTTTCACTTCTCTCAAAGATAAAAATGTTACCCTTTGCTACGTTCACCTTTAGATTTCGCATCTTACATATACTCTCATATATATATATATATATATATATATATATATATATATATATATATATATATATATATATATATATATATATATAGATATATATATATATATATATATATATATATATAGAGATAAAATTTATTTATTTACTGAATGCAGCTTGCGAATATTATGATGGGAATTGCCAACGCTATAAATGCTCCATGCTTTATAAATGTTGCCTGGAAATATAATGGGAAGTTTAGGGCTTGTTCAGGCTATGAATGATCCTGGTCATTATCAAGAGAAGCTAAGAGGAAGTATAAGATGTAAATATTCAGTAAGAGTATTTTAAGATGCCTGGAGGATCCATGGGCTGTGAATTTTCCCTGGGAAACCTAAGGAATATAAAAGGTGTGAGCGCTGCCCATGAATATTATAATTATAAAAGTTGTTGAGGCGGGAATAGCATAAGAAACCTGGAGTCAGCATGAGGTATAAGCCCTTCCTAGAAATATTATGTGAAGCATGGGGGTTGCGTAGGCCGTGAGTGGTGGCTGGAAATATGGAAATACGGCGAGGGAGACGGTGGCACTGAGGTCGTAACGCGATATTCCAGCAACACTGTTATGGCCTTCCATCCTCACACCAACCACGAAGCTCCTCCTTGTCAACCAACATTCCTTTTTCCTTTCTTACGTGTTAATTCTTTTTTCTCGTACTACTTCTTTCTTCTTAACCGACATTTATTTACGTGTTATTTTTCTCCCCTCGTAGTTATTTTCCTTGCCAACAAACATTTCTTTTTCTTTCCTTCCGTGTTATTCTGTTCTTTTTTCTTGTCTGGCTTTTTTTAGGGTCACGTTCTTGATTGAAAAAACTATTCGCCTCCTTATCTTCATATTTTCTTTTCCCTCATGTTACTTTTTTCATGCGTTTATTTTTCTTCTTTCTGCCTACACTGATGGCTTTGCATGCGACTCTTCATTTCTTTCTGTTTTTATGAACTTTACCTTTATAAACGCTTTCATTCCTTTATAACCTGATATAGTTTTCCCAGTCCCACAAACCATTTTCAGAAGACACACACACACACACACACACACACACACACACACACACACACACACACACACACACACACGTAGCACAGTTTTATTAGTACTATATCAGGAGTGCAACAGCCTGAACGATGGAAGAAGAGGGAGTGAATGGTGTCATATGTGAGTGAGGGGGCGATGGTTGAGGAGGAGGGAGAAGACCAGGTAAGACAGGCTTAGATGATATAGGATGGTGCTGGGTGGTGGGACAGGGTGAGTCGAGTACACCCGTTGAAGAGTGAAGTTGTATGAGGCACGGCAGTGTCTGTGGTAAACACATTTCTCCCATGAGTTCGATGCTGAGGCTAGAAAAAGAGTAAGGTTGGTGGAAGGAAGTTGGGGGGATGGTCGAAATGGTGGTGGGTGGTGGAGCTAGACGTAAGATATCCTATAAAGATGGACATTTGTAGGTTGCTGAGCGCGGCGATGGCTTATTTCAAATTCGCGCCATGTATAAGAAGCAAAGCAAGAGCAAGCGGAGAACCACGTCTCACTGTCGTAATGCAGAGTGATTCAGAAAATGTTAAATGTCATACACACTTCACCTTATCCATATCCCACATCTTATCTTCCCATATGAAACATCGCCTTCTTGCTCTGCCAAGGCGTTTTCATTCTTCTGATTTAGCCACATTCTTTTTTTTGTTTATATCATCTCAGCCATATTCATTATTTCTTTCATGACTGAATACATGGTCTTATGCCCTTTGGTAATAAACTTTCTTACCCTGTATCTTCACGGATCAAATCAACTCAACCCCAAAGCCTTCCTCAGCATTTCATTTTTTTGTGCTCGCTCATTTCCCACACAGTTTTTTTTTCTTTCCGTTTTCTTTCATTTTCATTACCAACGCTCATAGCCACAGTTCGATGACTATATTTTGTGCTGATTGGCTTCGGTCATGACAATACCCGTACCTGTACCTCGTATTGTGAGACACGTGTTTAGATTTTCGAGTTCGACTTGTATAATGAACCCCAAAAAGTGGTTAAAAGAATCGACAGGGAACGCCAAAAGACAAGCTCAGAGCCAATAGCTGAGAAAACAGTCCTCTCAGTAAAGTCACGAGTTCTCTTCGGCTTGAAACACGATTACAGATTTGAATGTGTCTTCAAGTCAATCTATTCTGTAATTGTTTTCAACTGAGTCACCAAAAGAAGCAAGTATTTGTATCTGTATATAGAATACGAACACTGAGAAATATCATATAGTTGAACGCAAATGTTGCATCTGTAGTTACGGTACACCCTACCCGTTCTTCATACCAAACACACTTTAGTGATCATAAACCAATCTTCATTGATCCTCAGTACATAGGTTCCTGTTTGTTGTTAAGGCCCTCGTAGTACTACTCATTATTGTTCACTATTAAACCTGCGCGTGCAGTGCAATGTGGTT
>NC_137028.1:23167055-23405325 GCF_032717465.1 Coenobita brevimanus
AGTGTGTGAGGAAGAGAGGCTTGGAAGTCGGTGAGGCTAGGGAACTGACAAGAGATCGAGCTGGCTGGATGAATATTGTGAAAAGTGCATGATCAGAGATTTGGCACCCCTTTCTAACATGGCAGCGTCCGGATTGACTGTACCGGATAAGATTATGTGAAGCTACACAACGTGGTGAATGATTTTGGCCTATCCGGTAGAGCCAGGATTCCGGGGGCTTGAATGATGAGTGAATGGAAGTGTGGTCCATTAGACTGGGCAAAGTTGGGCTGTCTGGACATTGCTACTCCTCACCCTACCCTAGCGTGGGAAAGGAGGTCCGGATGATGATGATGATGATATCTGTCTATCTATCTATCTATGTATTTTCTCTCTCTCTCTCTCTCTCTCTCTCTCTCTCTCTCTCTCTCTCTATGAATGTATGTTTGTATGTATGTATGTATGTATCTGTCTATCTATCTATCTATCTATCTATATATATGCTCTTAAAATTTTCCTGCCATATGGTTCCTTGTACAGTAATTATGGTCCAATGCTGCACCACCACACACGGCCCAAGCGGCCCCTTCATTATCACTGTTTTCTCCATCTCAAAATGGCTTTGGACTCTAGAAGCAGTGCATAATAACCCTTTGAACACTTGTACTGGTCCTTAATCTTTTCATATTATCCTTTGATGACTTTTATTCTCCTTCAGACCTACGTTTCAAACTGGAGATTTTTTGAGTCAGCCGTCATTAGTCTTTTACAATCACGGTACCCGTCATGGCTGAATAATATTATTGAGAAAGAATGAATTAAAATATGTAATTTTATTATAGGAGGGTTGCGGTGTTCTCTAAATATTCAGCAGGGGGTGCTGAGATTAATTCGGTACATTGTGTGTATAGTACTGACAACCAGAAAGTAGTATCATCTTCGTAACCCAGTTGTGTCAGCTTCCATCTGTTAATATCAGGTGCCCCATAAAACACTTCAACTGTAACCATGCATTAAATATATGGCCATTTTGTCCGGAGATCAGAAAATTATTTAAATGTTGTATATGTAGAAATATTGTCGCTTGCCATATTTACAGCTGTGCACGAGATTCCGGGGCACGTTCAGTATAATCACATTCAGTTTTTAATTTCACAATGGTAAAAATAATTGAAAGGTAATTCAAACTTTAGTATTATATTTTAGCATGTAATGGACTCTCACATTCATTTTCCAGGAATGCGGTGCATACCAGTAGACCTATATCTTTCAATCCACTTAACTCCACTTAACAATCCGTCCTGTTTTCCCCCAACAGGCGCGTAGTGGCCCCTGGCTAGGCTACACAGTCCCGACATTTAAGGTAAGGGTAACTATTATCGCTCACCCCTGAGTTGCAACGTGTGAGCAACAACCCCCAGCCATTCCTCTGATGGAAACCCTTACAGGCTTTACCTGCTCAGTAAGTGTTACCGCACCAGATCACCAGGCGCTCATTTGGATAAACGGTTATCAATCAACGTAGTATATGGCCTTTTGGATTTTATTTTTTTAAAGGCCTCAGTCAGCGTTGAGCTGCACTATATGAAGTGCGTGCGCGGCAGGAAAACCATAATATCGGATCGTCTGTAACGTTTATAAAGGCTCTAACATGCTTGCACGCTTCAACCTTGGTCACCTATTGGTGGCTTTCCATGCTGCTCCATCTCCGGCAGCCTCCCTAATCAGTCCCTTATCTCTAGGTCACACTCAGTGATCTCGTCCCAAATCTCTTTCGTTCTGCCTTTTGCAACCCTACCATCGACGTTAACACTTCACACTTTCCGTACCCAACTGTCATCCTCCATCCTCTCCACATGCCCAAACCATCTCAATCTACCCGTCATATATATATATATATATATATATATATATATATATATATATATATATATATATATATATATATATATATATATATATATATATATACTGTACAGTTGCCGTGCAGATTTAATTCATCCTAGTTTTCTTTAAATGATAGAACAGGGGAAGGAAAAAGAAATGGATAAAAAATAATCCATACACTAGATTACTGGTGTCCATTCATTAAAAAAAATTGTCACAGTTGGATTTGAACAGCTGTAGGTTGAAATTTAGGGGAAATAATTCTGAGGAAGCGACTTCCAAAGACATGCAGTTCGGGGAATAAAAGGTTTCTGATAGGCTGAAGTTCTGCAATATGGCAGTGTGACATTCCAGTCATGAGCGCTACCAGATGCCCGTGTAAGACAGGGGAAGGCATGGAGAGGTGGCACAATGGATGGAACGTCGTCTGAGCATTTGCCATAAAAGTATCTGTAAAATAATATAATGTAAGGGAGGCAAAATTCCTTCTTACCTGTAGGGTAGGTAGTTTTATTTGTAACAAAAGGGTTATTAACAATTCTAACAGCTTTGTTCTGAAGTCATGATGTATGTCCACTGGATCATAACTGGACTGAATCCAAACACAGAACCAAGAAAAAAGTACAAGTAACGAGGGGAGGAACTAAGCGTCCAGTGACATGTGCCACACATCCATAGCTCAACATCCAAGCTCTATAAATTCTGGCCCCCCCATTTTTAACGATCCACAAAACACTGAAAAAATGTGCATGCTTGTGGGACAGAGACTCTTCACTGGACTGACAACTTAAAAGAGAATGCAATCTTTCATCTGTCATTATCATTTGTCAGTTATTTTGCTTCCTTAGGTTCCATGACCGACATATTCAAATATTCACTTATCTCGGTCTTATCTTAGTAGCCTGTCGTATTACTGGACCTTACAAAAAAGTGCTGTTTGTGGTATTATGGTACTGTTGGCTGTAAGACTTTTCCTTTGACCTTCTCTTTTATGACTATTGCTTTAATGATCTCTGACTGTACTAAATGGTGTTGAATGTTGTCTTCTCAGTCACCAACATGTTATTCCGTTAAATCACTATCTAACCATTCCCACCTTTCCCCCACCTCGAAGAAAGAGTACTTGTTGCAGCCACGTGTACTTTTATATTTTGCTTTGTTCAGTCTTGTACCAGCGGCCACTCCCAAATTCAGTGATGGAATACTGTCATACGAATCCCTGTGTCTGGTGCCGCAAGAACAGGTGTGATGGTGGAGGGTGCAATGAATGGGGGGCTCGATCTGAATGTTGTACTGAAACATGGCTGTATCTTGTCACCACGGATGCTCAGTATGTATATGAATGGAACACTGAGAACCGTGAAAGCAAGAACACTTGGGAGTGGAGCGATGAAGGGAGGAAGCTATGAATGTTTTATCTGAAAAATAGATTATGTCTGCTTTATAACTTAAACTCCGAAGAAGTACATTTTTGTTCACTATCTCCAGATAACTATATTCAGTTTAAGAGATGAGGCTGATGCTGGAGTTCATGAAGGCTGTATCTGTCCCCTCGAATAATAAGTTTCTCTTAAGGTAAAAAAATTTGACTTTGTCCTGAGACCTTGACCTTCGACAGATTACCCTCAAATTCGAACTACTTCAGACCAAATCTGTTTCCAGTGACTTTGGCACTTGACCTTTCCCTTCGACCGTGACCTTTGATTGTTTTCAGAATTGAATCTTCTACCCTTATTGTCACCTGAATCCTTCCACAAAGTTTGGTCTATATCGAATAAAAGCCGCTTTATTTGACCTTGCAATGTGATTTTGACCCTGACCTATGGCTCTCGAAAACAACAAGCCAACCTTTTGGGTGATCCTCAACTCATTCATCAAGCTGGATCCAAATAAGATCAAAACTGTTTTAGGTATTATCTTAACACACACACACACACACACACACACACACACACACACACACACACACACACACACACACACACACACACACACAAGGGTTGAAATTTGACTTTGCCTTGTGACCCTGACCTTTGACTAATTTTTCTCAAAACTGAATATCTTTGTTCTTTCCTGACCCTTAACCCTTCAACAACATTGGTTCGGAATAAGAAGAAATTGTTTATGTTGATTTTGCTCTGTGGCCTTTATCTTTGACCTATTATCCTAAAAAAAAAAAAAAAAAATGTATTCTCCTTGGCTGACCCTTAACCCTTCCATCAAGTTTGGTTACAATATAATCAGTGCTCTTCGAGATATTACACACACACACACACACACACACACACACACACACACACACACAATCGCGCATGCTTATCAAACCAAGGACTAAATAAAAAAGAAACAGCAGGTCAAACTGCGTGCAGGTGGGGTGACGTCACGCGGCCTACCTGTCCCTCTCCCTCTCTCGCCCCTACTCTTACGTCTCCTGTCTGCCCCATTTTCTGTGGTGTACACACTCCAAAGCCTTCACACTGTTTTATTAGCATGATACAGGTTTTACAAATGCATACTATTGCCCTCTACTTCACTAGCTTTTTCACTCTTTTTTTTTTTTTTTTAATATTGCCCTGAGTTTTTAAGTTGTTTAGAATGCGCATTCTAATTAATATACGGCAACGAACAAAGTACTGAACAATATCTGATGGCAAAGCAACAAATTTACCGATCTCTCTCTCTCTCTCTCTCTCTCTCTCTCTCTCTCTCTCATTATATACAGTATAAAATCAATATAAATATTAGATAGATTGATTTACAGATAGATAGAAAGGCTCATGTAAGATAGTTATTGCAAGAAAAACATTGTGAATATTTATTCGCCCTCTTTATATACACGATTTTTTTTACTGTATATCCACATATATATCTTCATAGCAGTATATGCATGTCAGTATATATTGAGAGAGAGAGAGAGAGAGAGAGAGAGAGAGTATAATGAGGTGTTCCTTCTGACCTGATGAAATTCCTGTGTCCTTTGACACCCATATATCTAGGCCTGTTCTCTCTCTCTCTCTCTCTCTCTCTCTCTCTCTCTCATTATTTATATCTATAATATTAAAAGCGAGTGTTTGTGTGTTTGTTACCTATAAACTCGGCTCCCTTAGAGTCTACGCGCACATATGATACATAGTCTGAATCAACATGATCCAGGGAGTGTTTTAGTATATAATATATTAGGATTAATTGTATGTTGAAAAGTTACATTAGGTATATTGCCCGAAGGCCCAATCAGCCCTCCGCAGCAGCTAGCCGAAAAAGTCCGCTCGGAGAGGGCGGACTTTCTCAGCTAGTACAATATAAAATCAGTATATATTAGATAGATAGATAGAAAGGTTTGTATAGAATAGTTATTGCAAAAAATAGGTAGTGAATAAATTTTATTAGTTACCTTTATATGTATGATTCCTTATACTGTACATCCACATAATATTATAAACATGTCAATGTATAATGAGTGAGAGAGAGAGAGAGAGAGAGAGAGATTGTTTGAGGTGTTCCTTCGAACCTAATGCAATATAAATTCAGTATATATTAAACAGATGGAAGGATAGATAGATAAATAGAACAATTGATAGACAGACTCGTATAGAAGAGTTATTGTTCAAAAAATGTAGTGAATATATCCGCCCGTTTGATATTTTCACGGGTAACTGTTGAAGAGTAGTTTTTAAAAAATATCCCTTCGTGTTTCTTTTTTCAGTCGTGGACCGTATTCTTACCTTTAGAATTTGGTAACTTCAGTGTTGGAAGTGCATTATCCTCTAGTCTTCTTTGATCTGGAGGTATTGGTATGTCCAGCAGTTCATATTTGAGTGACCTTTTACATGCTCTCTGCCCAAAATGACGGCTGCATACTCGCTATGTCTGGGTGAAAGATGTCTTTTATTTTACATAAATGTATCTGCTTTTGACAAACTTCTTCATTTCTTGGGAATGTAAAGAAGCTGACACCTTTAACCTTCTTTCTAGAGTCTTCATAGCACCCAAATACTGCAGAATTAATAGGCATTGGATAGTTGTGAACAGCACGGTGACCTTAAGAGAACTGAGCGAGCGAGCATCACTGCTGGCCGTGTGACGTCATGCGGAAAGGTAGTCGCGTTTTCGTCCGGCCGTGGTTTGACCCGTTTGTTTCTTTAGACCTTGATCAAAACATTGCTCTCGCTCATGCTTCGAGTCGTGGGTGTAATAAAAGTAAAAATCCGTGGCTGGGCTGAGAGGGTTAATCCTAAATAGTGCACAACCTTGCGATGTTAATCTGAAGAAGACACGCAGTTGCACCAAAAGCTGAAGAGAGGATCTGGGATGAATGCCTATCAACTGCACGTGTGTCATTAAGGCAGACAGTCAAGTTTTACCAAGTCATATACTTTCATAACAATATGAGACGCAACAGTTGTCTTTACAGTCAGGGTCCGTATTTCAGTTCTAGATAAGAAGGAACTGGGGAAAAGAAGACTCTCCAAATTTCTCATGGCCGGCCCGGGAACTCAGGACTTCTGGGTTGCGGACCGTCTGATTTCACCTACACTACAGCCATCTCCTTCGACTCCACTTCCTGCCACCCACTTCCCTTCCTACATCCCAGTTCAGCTATCAATTTCCCTGCATTTCCACTGCAGTCTCAGCTTTAAAAGTTGTCCATCACTCTTCGTCTCCCTCTCTCACGTCCATCGCCCGTTCTGTTCTGTTTCTCCGGCTGTCACTTTGTTCATTTGTTACTGTTACCATCCTCCCTCCCAGAGCTCGCCCAGTGATGTACGGTGCAGGTAGAAACGTTTGCCCACTATTCCACCGCGTCTGCTTCACTTTCCTCCCTGACACATCACATGGACGAGAATCATCTATAGGTAAACAAACTTACCAAGCCTCCCGTACTTTACCAGTGTTAGTTAGCAGAGAAGTGAGATGTAGTGAAATATAAGACGAAGGTTTGTCCTATGCAAGGATGTATGTGACCGGATGATGAAGATGGATGTGTGTAAAGACGGGTGGACGGCTGAGTGCAAACCGAATAAGAAAAAAGTCCATGCATCATAAGGAACACATTTACCTAAGGAAAATAATGAAAAATAGAATGAGAAACGAAAATAATTACTCCTCCCATACGGTACTTTTTTTTTTTTTTAGTTGACTGTGGGTTCAAGGTGTTAGGCTATATTTCAGCCATCGCCAGACGATTTCATTCAGCCGAAAGTGACAAGAGAAACTTGAAGCGTTAACACTTTCATTTATGGTAGGGACAAATCTAGTATTTTACTTCAGTGAACATCAATCGATTTTATTCAGTCAAGAGTGTGTCAGAGGAGCCTGGGAGAGTTAATGGGCATGACTATATACGGTTGATGTGAAATATGTGACGCCAAGACACGGAGATTATCGTTCATATCAGCAAGAATTAGTCCACTCATCATTCAGCTTTCAAGGATGGGAACTGTAACGTTTCATAAGGACAGGCTGAATGAGAGTCATCTTCCATCAAGAAAGTGCAAGTTGATAATGGCAAAAGTGTTTGCCTGGTAGGGTCTAAGCACAGAAGCACAATACCAGTTAGGGTAGAAAGAACACTTCTAAAGAAATCTCAATAGTAGGCATGAGGAAGCCAGAAGGGTATGGAATAAACTGGAAACACATCGGAATCGTTAGATGCTGTCTGCCTACCTTTCCCTTCACCAAAGCCTCCGACAGTTTCAATAATCCTCTCATGGACTTGACCTCTTCAATCACTAAAATTCTCATCGGCATGGAACACGAGATTCACAAAGCTTGCACCCTCTCAGTTTTGAATTTCAAGTCATTAAAATGAAAACACTTTAAACTTAGCAAATCTGAAACCTGAGTGTGCTCTATGCATAGAAGACTTGAATCATCTAGATTTCTGGCAGTATGTAACTGAAGATTGGTCAGTTACCTTGGCATGTGTTATGATGCACGGAGCAATTTATCTTATCCACCACCTCGACACCTACACTGCGCATAACAGCCTACCCCATCTTAGTACTTTAACAGACACACAGAGACAACAGTTCGTCCACTTTATCATGACAGATTATCGTGGTTTTCCTCTGTAGTACTTTAACTGCCACAGTGACAACAGTTCATCGACTTTATCATGGTGGAGATCTTCGTCCTATTACAGCTAATTGACAGTAACTCAACAGCAGAATAAAACAACATCGCAGCTTTACATCCTTCAATTGCAATTCTTCGTGACTAGAATCTCGTTCTAATATAATTCTCTTGTTACGGCCCAGCATTAACAATGGAGAGGTGGCAGTTTTGGGCCAAGTTAAACGGGACAAAATGGAGTACTTCAATAAATGTGGAGTAATTAGATTTGCCTGCCTCCACGAAAGACTTTGAAATCATGATGTTATTATGTATTTGGATTATTATATGTTATCTGTGTTAGCTTCGTTAAATTATTTTGGTGAGACCTCTTACTAAGTATTTGGGTATATGTGTAGATACAGTATGTGCAATAGACAGAAATACTTGTAAATATAATTGGTTAATAATGTCGAAGTGTATTTCCAATCAGCCTGCTACCTGTGATTTACTTTCCGTACTAACTTCCAGTATGCCTTACCTAACCAACTGAAACTAAGATGTAAGCGCGTGTTGTTCTTTTTTTTACACTGACGGTATGACTTGCAAGATAGTGCTATCTCAGAACAAACAAATAAGTACTTGAAATACCAGAACCGGTAAATATTCCAGAGTGGGATGTTTATTTAAAAAAAATATTTATATATATATCGAGAAGGCTGGAAAGATAAAATAACCTTCATGGTTATGTCTTCATGAGTATTTTATGTAATAGAAAAAAACTAATTTATTCAACTAAGAGTAAGTCATAGAAGCCTGATTGTTTATATCGCTTCCTTTACCATTCTCCTGATCATAAACAATTCCATAGCATTTTACTGCAACTAAGACTAGGCAACTTTACTCAGATGACAGGAGGCTCTAGTAGCTGAGAGATTATATTTAGAATCGTATATATTACGCAACAGGAAGTGTACTGAGTAATTTCCGTATATTACACATCACAGACAAACACAGCCATGGCCACTGGCTGGTTTATACGCAGTTTATCAGGAGAAACAAAGAAATAACAGTGCAGATAACGTCGTGCACACATTTTTTAGAATATATAATGGTTCGGCATGGCTGGCGGGGGATAACTGTTGCAAAAAACGCAAAGGTTGAAAAAAAAATTATGGACATAACCGTCGCTGATAACGAGGCTGAAACACCATTAATCTTGCTTAGTAACTCATGAAAGACTCACAGTTACACCATATGTTTTCACGCTTTACGGCACTCACAAACACACCTGCTTTTACCAAATGGCTCTTTACACAGTGTACCAGCAGGATGTTCATTGTTCGGCAGTGTTAAATTTTATTAGCCCCATTTCAGTGTTTGAATATTAAAGTAAAATGACAGAAGTGCTCTTTACACTGGAAACACTAGCGCCATAACTAATGATATATATATATATATATATATATATATATATATATATATATATATATATATATATATATATATATATATATATATACAGTATATGAGCACGCTAAAACAAAGTTTCTGTCCAGTTAGAAGTAAAGAATAGGTTTCACCTTCTAATTTATGCTGGGTGTAACACTGATAAGTTAAACAGTAGACTAAGGTATGTGTTAAAGGAATCAGCGAAGGCAGTAGGGGAATGTAGTACAACCAAAGCCAATTTCAATTTAAAAACGACCCTCGAGCTCCTGAAGAACAAAGAAGATGAAAGAAAAAACAACAAAGTGTGTATTAGAAAAAAAATAAACAGAATTAAATAAATTTATCAAGAAGAGACAGAGAGGAGAAAAACGAAAGAGAAACATGGGTCATATCAAAGAAACCATCAAGTTAGGAAAAAAACCTGAAACAGGTCCGAAGCAAAATGGCACTAGGAAAGAAACAGTATATCGCTGAAGGACAGAAATGGCGATGACATTAAACGAAGGGAAGAGATGGTGAAGACAGGTGAGGAATTTTACAAAAACCTGTATACATCAGAGATAAGAGTACCGATAGCTATAGTTTCAATTGACACTAGTGAAATACCTGAGGTGACACCAGACGAAATAAATATTTCTCTTAAAAATATGACATGAGGGAAAGCTCTGGGAGAAGATGGAATAGTAGCAGATTTACTGTTGGATGCAGGAGTAGAAGTACAAAACAGCCTTGCTCACTTATTTACTCAGTGTATAAAAACGAAGAAAATTCCTCAGACATGGTGTAATGCAACTGTTATTTTACTTTACGAAAAAGGTGACTCAAAAGATCTTTGTAACTGTCGACCCATTAGCTTATTACCAGTTATTTACAACCTCTTCACTAGTCCATACGAACAGAATAACAACATATTTGGAAGAAAACCAATCTTGTGAACAGGCAGGATTCCGAAGCGGGTATTCGACTACTGATCATCTACACACAATGAATCAGTTAACTGAGAAAACTACAGATTATAATAAACCACTGTGCTTAGGCTTTTTTGATTACGAAAAGGCTTTCGACTCAGTGGAGCAGATAGCAGTTATAAATTCATTGCGGGAACAAGAAGTAAGCGTGAACATTGTAAAACTGCTCGAAAACATATGTAACGAGGGAACTGCTACAGTCAAGATACATAAAAACTCGGAAGAAACAACGACTTAGCAAGGCCAGCGTCAGGGAGATATAGTTTCACCAAAATTAATTACAGCATGCCTAGAAAATATTTTCAGAAAGCTAGACTGGGAAAACAAAAGAGTAAACATAGAGGAAGAAATCTTGGACCATTTAAGATTTGCAGATGACACTGTCCTAAGCTTAGAAACAGCAGAAACGTTGCAAAGAATGTTAAATGACCTAAACAGAGAAAGTCTCCAAGTAGGGCTAAAGCTGAACCAGAGGAAAAGTAATGTGTAATTCAAATACACGAAAGAGCTCCATCAAAATAAATGAAGAAATTATTGAAGCTGAGCAGTATATCGTATAACTACCTGGGAGAACTATTAAAACTGACGAAAGGCAATGGAAATGAACAAAAAGCATTACAGTTGGAGTGAAAGCTTTCGGTAGACAGGGACATAATAAAATGTAACTTGTCAGTATGTATGAAACGAAAATTATATAACGCATGTGTAATGTCAACTATGGCTTACGGCTGTGAGACCTGGGAACTAAAACAACCGATGTGAAACAAACTAATCCGTTCCCAACGAGCAATGGAAAGGCCAATGTCAGGAATATATTTAAGAGACGGGAAAAGATCAACTTGGGTGAGAAAGCAGATTAAAGCCAAAGACATTACAGAAGTTATAAAAGAACAGAAATGGAGGTGGGCAGGTCATGTAGTAAGAAAAAGGGATAACCGTAGGAGCAAGAGGCTGACTGACTGGACTCCATGAGACTGTAAGTGTGGCAGAAAAAGGCCAGACAGGAGGTGGAGAGATGAGACAGAGAAATTTGCAGGGAAAATGTGGCAGAGATTGGCTCAGTCAAGGAATTCGTGGAGAAGGTTGGGAGAGGCCTTTGTTCAGCAGTGGACTTGCAATGGTTGATGATGATGATTTTAACCCCCCACCGTGTGTGTGTGTGTGTGTGTGTGTGTGGTGTGTGTGTGTGTGTGTGTGTGTGTGTGTGGAGATGGGGGCGCCCATCATCCACCCACTTAGTTTAGCAGTACTCTGTTTTTAGGGTAGCTCTACACTGAGTGGCAAACCAAATGATTTCCTGTAAACTAGGAAATCATTGACAATGCTGGGTGGTAACCTCAAAATTAACCAACACGTGTTCCCTACGTGACAAGTGGGTTAGTGGAAGGTTAGTGCCCCTCCCCGGAAAAACAAGTAACTAAAAATACGAACAAGAAGCTTCGTATCAGGACTGACCAACCGGCGACAACCAAGGACCGAACAAAGGACATGGTACGGACTGCGAAATGGATGTGAGAATGATGAGGTGAAAGAGAGAGAGAGAGATTGCTCAGGTGCTTGAGGGTGCAAAAGTGGATGTATGTGGATTGACTGAAACTACATGAAGAGGTGTGTGTGAGAGAATGGGAGTATGGATGGGGTATATGTGCGGGAGTGAGTGTGAATGAGAGGGCAAAAAAAGTAGTGTGTAATGCTGTGTGCAAGAGATGGAAGGAGTTTATAAGAGTGTATGTATCTGTTGGCTCAAGGACAGTGTAGATAAGACTGAAAGTTGAACTACAAATGTGGGTGATTGTGTGTGTGTGTGTGTGTGTGTGTATGCGCCAATGCAAGACTGTGCAAGCAGAGTGAAAGAAAAGTTCTGGACAAATGTGGAAGCGTGCATGGAAAAGTTTGAAAGAAATAGGAGAGTGTTTTTGATTGACTGAGCCAGTGCAGGTTTACATCGAAGGGGTGGTTGGGGTTTATTGCTCACGTAATGGTACTCAGGGATGAGCGAGGCTGGTCACTCTCATCTTAAATGTCAGGACCAACTTGCCTAGTCCCAGGCTTCTACGCTCCTCATGGGGCGTCACTGATTAGATGATGAATGAATGAATGAAGTTTTTTAATAAGACAAGGAAGTGTCCTTGTCCCTTCACTTTCAACATGTGCATGGGTCCGACTGTGAGTCGGAGTGACTGTGGGACATCAATGGCAATTTAAAGGGTTACTGACCTTGACTCTACAGATGATGTAGTCATCTTTGCAGTCGCCAGAAACACTTCTCATAGTTTTCAAAGCATTTAATGAGAACGTGAAGCCACTGGCACTAAGGGTTTGCTAGGCCAAGACCAACGCCCAGGCATTTGGCCATGGCTTGTTGCATGAAGCAGTAGTCTGTTCAAGCACGTGAAGAGGACATAGGTCTTGGAAAGATTCAAGTATCTTGGCTGTGCGATCCATAAAAGCGGTAGGTCAGATGACGCGATTTTTCGTTGCAGTGGTTTAGTCTATGGTGTTATAAATTCATTCAGTTCGAGTATTTGCCATTGTTATCGCCCGCCTTTAGAAGGCGGAACGATAATGTTTTTGCCTGCCTCTGTGTGTGTGTGTGTGTGTGTGTGTGTGTGTGTGTGTGTGTGTGTGTGTGTGTGTGTGTGTGTGTGTGTGTGTGTTTGTGTGTGTGTTTGTGTGTGTGTGTGTGTGTGTGTGTGTGTGTGTGTGTGTGTGTGTGTGTGTGTGTGTGTGTGTGTGTGTGTGTGTGTGTGTGTGTGTATGTGTGTGTGTGTGTGTGTGTGTGTGTGTGTGTGTGTGTGTATCCGTTCCCATTATATCTAATGAACAGCTTGACCTATCAACATGAAAGTTGAGGGTATCAAGATATGGCCAAAATCTTGGCCGAGTTCGAAAATGGGCACTCGGGGTCATGGCAAGGTCACCAAAATGGCTGCCAAATGTCAGCTAGTTTTTATCGCCTGCCTTTAGCACCAATATATCTCATGATCGGCTTGAGCGATCAACATGAAATTTTCAGGGTATCAAGATATAACCAAAATATTGGACGAGTTTGAAAATGGCCATTCAGGGTCAAGGTTACCAAAATGGCTGCCAAAGGTCAATTAGCTTTTATTTCCCGCCTTTAACACCATTACATCTCATGAACGGCTTGAGCTATGAACATGAAATCTTCTCAATATATGAGCTAAATCTTGGACCTGGCCAACAGCATATTCTGGCGGACGATTAGCATTCGGCTCCCGAATGCTTTCATTGTTATTTATGTTGAAGGATGAACATCCCAATCTTCGGGGCGTTGGTGCGCCTTGTCTTACTTTATGGCTGTGAGACATGGACACTAAAAACTGTCTTTGCAGGATCATGGGATATCACTGGTATGATTGGGTGTATAACAAACGACTTCTCCGTGAGAATGACTCAAGGCCCACATAATACGAGACCATCAACTCAAGCTGCAGGGGCACATGAGGCGTCTTCCTGAGGTTGATCTTGCGAAGTGGTGTCCAAAATAGTCAGCCAAAAGTATAGGAGACAAAGGGCAAGACTGCAGAACTCATGGCTGGAGCAATTCGATTGTTTTTGTCAGGAATACCTCTGGGGCAGAAGGTGAGAAGTTGCTGCCTAGAGGTTTGTATAAAGAGACCCTTGTTGGTAGAGTAGGACGGTAAGTGAAATTATGCGTTCCACAGAGTTTGCTTCAGGTGAGTTAGTGAGTATAATAGGAAGGGAAAAGTTATGGCAGTAAGGGGGGGAAACGACAGGAGTCAATGCTACAGATAGTGGAAGATGAGGCTGTGTTATGGAGGATTTATTCAGTACAGTTAAGGGGTAGTTATATAAGCAAAATTCTTTGGTATCATACTCGTAATGCGAGATGTGACTTGATACTCACAGGGTAATGCTGCATAACATTTTACACTGATAGTAAGGTATAAAAGCGGACGCTCAATGCACACAGTGGGGCATATGAGAGCCAACGTGTTTGACAGACATGAACACATATGCTAAAGGTGTTTTCTGATGATGCCCTGTTTTTTAAAATGAATTTAGATCAATAAACACTGACTTGCCTGACTTTGGTATAAAAATTTACAGCCCAGTACCTGAAAAAAATAAACAGTCGATTACAAACTCCTGTACAGTGTCGGGATCCTGTCCATAATTTGAGCTTTACTTAATTTTCGGTTCACATCCAAAACCGAGAGGGATGCGATCATGAAAAGTGAACCATAACTCAAAAATAAAGTCCTATATAAGAATGATAATACTGATCAAATAGTTGCGGTAATGTGGAAAATTTCTGAAACAATAAACTTATACTACCATATCTATGGAAGCTGAGTGAAACATAACGCACACCGAAAATGAAAATGAAACACTTTCCTTTTTACAAAGTGACCTTGACCTTCGCGTGAATCACGTGATCAAAACTCCAGTCGCCTTAAAACCTTGGGTTATTGATGCAGCACCTCAGTAAAACAACATCGTCACCAGGACCATCAAAATCGTGCCATTATTTACTGATATATAACATTTGCCGTTTTAATGGAGTCAAATGGCAGCCACCCTGAAAATATGCTAATTAGGACACAGTGGTATATTTTTTCTCGTTGGAAACGTCAACATTCATTAACCAATGTCCTAGCACTGTTAAAATAATGTTTAAATTTGTTTTTTGGGGGGCAAATTTAGTATACTGTAATCCTGGCCAAGTGTGTGTGTGTGTGTGTGTGTGTGTGTGTGTGTGTGTGTGTGTGTGTGTACTATACCCTATTTGATGGCCCTGTGCAGCTGAGATGTATGAGGCCAGTAGGTGTGTTTGAATCGCGACTGCTGATTGGCCGCCGATGATTTAAATCTACACCTCTTCTTATTTTAACACATATATATTTATATTTTTAAACTGCCTTCAGTAGAAGCTGCCAGATTAAAGGAGCTGACGGATGGTAATGATGTTTGATGTGGAAAGCCTGGTAGTTAGTTAAGAAATGGATCCCCCTCCCCCCTTACCCCACCTGGACCCACTACCACTCCCTTTAGAGCTTTCAGTTCATCCCCAAGGTTAAGATACACACACACACACACACACACACACACACACACACACACACACGCACACACGCACACTTTATCCCTACTGTCTCTTCTCTGTCCATCTTTTTCTCACTTAATCTCCCAGTATCTCAGCCACTCTTTCAGACAATGTCTCACCCACTGTCACATTGTTTCGTTTACGCCCACGTTCTTATTCACTCAAACTTCTTCTCTCACACCTCATTCATTCTTACACTCACCCTCTCAGTCAGTCTCACACTTCACTCATTCTCGCATTCATGATTTCATTCACTTTCACTTTTCTCACATATATTTCAATCTCTTCTTCCGTGTTCTCACAGTTAGAACATACAGAAATGTACCACACACTTAGAAGACGAAAGACACCCTTGATAATCTCGCCCATCCCTGCAATGTTATTAGGAGAAAGAAATCGTGATGTACTGGGGGGGGGGCGGTAGCGACCCTTAGAGGTTTCACCGTGGTTGAAAAATGGTCTAGGGCACACTGCAAAAATTTCGTGCTCCTTAGTAAACAGCGATGCCGTTGCTCCTCCAGGGATACCCACAGGAGGTTCCACCCTGCTTAAAACTGGGTCCGCGAGAAGGATATCACTGTGAAAGTTTCGTGTTACCTAGGTAAAAAAATAAAAATAAAATAAAAAATTGGCTATGCTTAACGGCTTTAACTTGGACTATTAGGGATAGCTTGCCCTCGGGGTCCCACCCTGTATAAAACCTGGTCCAAGTGAAGGTCTACCACTCTGCAAAATTTCGTGTTCATAGGTAAAAACAAAACTAGGGCCGTACATAAAGGTTTTAGCCAGGAGTACCAGGGGGTTTCATCCCCACGGGGGCAATATAACCTGCTTTGAGTGTAGGATTAATGCTGTGCAAAATAGTGTCCCCTGATTTAAAAAAAAAAAAAAAAAAAAAAAAAAAAACTATGGCCATGCATAACAGCTAAGATCTGGAAATTTGCCACTTCCTCCTACCTCCTGTGGGAGATGACCCAAGAAGGGTGCGGGTTCACTGAGCCGAGTATGCTACCATCTCCCATTGGTACCCTTTGTAGGCTGACATTCTAGGCTCAGACTCAGGAAATGTTTATGATTATTCTCATCACTAAATCACTCACATAGCCACCATCATAGTGTGACCCATGAAAGCTCAGGCTAAAGTAAATTTTGTATTGATTGAATTCATTCCATCTGTCACCTCAGTAAATATAGGCTAATGGTGTTAACAAGAAGGACAAGACACTTATATCACCAGGTGCCTCCACAAATTGTATGTCAAAGAAAAAATGTACAATATTTGATTTTGAGTTACTCCACAAAAGCTTCCATTCAAACAGACAGGAAAGTTTGGTGAAGCATTTCATTAAGATGTATCACAGCATTACAGGTATTAGCTACTAAGTGGAAGAACTGATAATTTCAGTGTATATATAACCACAGAGAGTGTGGGCATCAGTATCTATACACGTTAAATAGTTAGCATTGCGGTACGGTGAACAAGTGGTGACTGTGGCACTTTAGGGCTGCTAATTTGGAGGCCTTAAAGCAGAACTTGTTTGATTTTCCCTGGAATGATTATTGCTTCTGTAGCCAAGAGCCATCTGAGTGTGCCTTGCACATGATGGACGTTATTCTCTAGGACATGGAAACATATATTCCTTTCTCTCATCCCGTGACTAATGGAAAAAATCTTGGTCTAATCACGCATGTTCTAATGCTGTACACAAGAAGAAGAAGATCCACAAAAGGTACTGGAGCAACCCAGCCCTGAATCTCATCTCTATTATGTCGCTGCCTGAACAGTGTGGCCTGTTCTCCGCTTTGCTAATGATAATTCCATTCGTACTAAACGCCCTGAACCCTCCAGCTCAAATTCTTCCCGGTCCTTCTGATACCTAGCAAGAAACCTTTCTAACAACTTTATATCCTTACCCCCTTTCTTCCGCTTTCATGGTTCTGTAACTGTTTTTTCAAATAATAAAGTAGAACTCTTTATTCAGACTTTCTCCTCCAATTCCACCGTAGACGATTCCTCAATCTCTTCTCCCATTCTGACTTCCTCATGAGTAATATTAAAATTTCTTCACTTGATCTACTTTCTGCTCTATGATGTCACTGCCTACAATCGTGCTGTCTGTTCTTTGCTTTGCTAATAATAATATCTTTCGTACTAAATTCTCTGAACTCTCCAGCTCAAATTCTTCCTGCTCCTTCTGACACCTTGCCAAAAACCTATCTAACAACTGTACTTCATCTCCTTCCCTCCCTTTCTTTCTGCTCTGATGGTTCTGCAACTGTTTCTTCTACTGAAAAAGCAGAACCCTTTGCTCAGACTTTCTCCTCCAATTCCACCTTAGATGGCTCTGGTGCTCTTCCTCCATTTCTTTCCCCCTTTTGTCTTCCTAATGTCTGACATTAAAATTTCTTCAGTTAATATACTACTTTCTGCTATTACTGGCCTCAGTGCTACCAAGGCATGTAGGCCTGATGTCTCTTCTGTTATCCTCAAGAATCGTCCTGCTGTGCTTACACCCTGCCTGGGTAAACACTTTTGCCTCTGTCTGTTGACTTGTACCTCTCCTTCGTGCTGGAAGTTTGCTTTCCTTCAGCCTGTCCCAAAGAAGGTTGACCATTCCCAGCCCTCTAACTATACCTCAATAGCTTTAACATCCTCTGTTTCTAAAGTGTCTGAATCTATTCTTAACAAAAATTAAAGGAACTTTCCTATCATGGGCTTCTTTCTGATCGCCAGTATGGGTTCCACCAGTGATGCTTTACTGGCGATCTTCTCACCTTCCACTCAGACTCCTGGTCATCCTCCTTTCGGGATTTTTGCGAAACTTTGCCATTGCACTCGACGTCTCAAAGGCTTTTGATCTAGTCTGGCATAAATCATTAATTTCCAAACTGCCCTCTGACAGTTTTTGTCCTTCTATCGGTACTTTCATCTTCAGCTTCGTTTCTGGTCGTTTTATAGCTACTGTTGTAGACGGTCACCATTCTTCTCCTAGAGCTATCAATAGTGGTGTTCCTCAGGATTCGGTCCTATCGCCAACTCTCTTCCTTCTATTCATCTACGTTATTCGACCCACCAAAATCTTTTGCACGAGTAGGCCTATCCTTTACTATTTAACAATATCTTGGAAAGATCATATTTCATCTCTTGTAAAATCTGCTGCCCCCTGGGGGTAGGGGTGTTTTTCAAGAATACTCCCCCAGTATCCCTGCTTGTCTTAAAAGGCGACTAAAAGGGTTGGCGGAGGGTTAGTGCCCCTCCCCGGAAAACAGCTAACTAAAAAAACAAACAAGAAGCCTCGGACAAGGACTAACCTAACGATGACGACCCAGGACCGGATAAAGGACTTGGAAATAGCTACATGGAATGTAAGAGGAGCGAATGATGAGGTGAAAGAGAGAGAGATTGTCCAGGTGCTTGAGGGTGCGAAAGTGGATGTATGTGGAATAACTGAAACAAAATGGAGTGGAGAAAGTGTGAGAGAATGGGAGTATGGATGGGGTATATGTGCAGGAGTAGATGAGAATGAGAGGGCAAAGGAAGGAGTATGTATAGTTGTGAGTAAAAGATGGAAGAAGAACATAAGACAGTATGGATCAGTTGGGTCAAGGATTGTGTGGGTAAAGTTGAAAGTTGGAATACAAATGTGGGCGATTGTGTGTGTGTATGCGCCAACGCAAGATAGTGCTAGCAGAGTGAGAGAAGAGTTCTGGACAAATGTAGAAGTGTGCATTGAAAAGTTTGGAAGGAATGAGAGAGTGTTTTTGATCGGTGATATGAATGGTAAAGTAGGGAATGTGAAGGTGGATGGAATAGTTGGTGAGTGGAGTGAGCCTGCTGAGATAGATGAGAATGGCAGTGTGTTAGTGGACATTTCTGCTGGGAGGGGGTTGGTGATAGCCAATACCCTCTTCAGGCATAAAATGATCCACAGGTATACATGGCGAGTGATGAGAAGGGTGGATGGTGAACTGAATGAAAGGAAGGCAATGATTGATTATGTGTGTGTGGATGAAAGGATGCGAAGATGTGTAATGGATGCAAGAGCTTATAGAGGTTGGGGAAGTGGACTTTCTGACCACTACTTGGTGGTGGCCAGAATTAGGATTCAAGTAAGATGGAGGAATAGAGGAAGGGAAGGACGAGAGGAAGGAGTAGTTGCAAGGGGAGTGGAAAGGTTACAAGAGGATGAGAAAAAGGCAGAGTATAAGAGAGAAGTGGAGGAACGATTGGGCAAATATGAGTTGGAGCAGATGGGGGACGTGGAAGGTGTGTGCAGGATATTTACAGAAGAAATATGTGCAGCATGTGATGTGGTGTGTGGGAGGAAGAGAAGTCGGAGGGGGGGTGCAAGGAACAGCGTGGTGGACTGAAGAGGTGAGACAGGCTGTGGCACAAAAGAAGAAAGGATACAATGAATGGATGAGAAATAAGGGCGTGGAAGAAGTTGGGAGGTGGAAGAGAGAGTTATATGCAGAAAGAAAGAGAGAGGTGAAAAGATTAGTAAGAGAGAGTAAGAAGAGAGTGGATGAGGAATTTGGAAGGAATTTGAGTGTAAAGTGGAGGGACTGTAAGAAAATGTTCTGAAAAGAGGTGAAGAGAGTAAGACAGGGTGGAAGTGAGCTTAGCAGGGGAGTGAAAGATAAAAATGATAGATTACTAGTGGAGAAGGGAGAAAAAGTGAGCAGATGGAGAGAACACTTTAAGGAATTGTTGAACATACAGGATGGAAGTAATGTGAGTATAAGTGGCTGGGGAATGGCTGGGAGAAGGAGGGAGGTGAAAAGACAGGAAGAAATCAGTAGGATAGACGTTGTGGAAGCAATGAAGAAAGTTAAATTGGGGAAAGACCCAGGAATTGATGGAGTGTGTGGTGAAATGCTGATGCATGGGGGAGAGATAGTAGTAGAATGGATGTAGAAGATGTGCAGATTGGCCAGGGAGGAAGGTAGAGTCCCGGAGGATTGGAAGTCAGGTATAATTATTCACTTGTACAAGAGAAAAGGGGAAAAAGAAGCTTGTGGTAATCATCGGGGCATTTGTCTTCTTAGTATAATAGGAAAAGTGTATGGTAGGATACTTATTGACAGAGTTAGAGAAAGGACAGAGGAATTAGTTGGAGAAGAACAGGGAGGCTTTAGGAAGGGAAGAGGTTGTGTAGATCAGATATTCATTCTTAGATCTTTAGTGGAAAAGTTTCTACAGAAGGGAAAGAAGTTGTATGTGGCTTTCATGGATTTGGAGAAAGCATATGACAGGGTGGATAGACAAGGATTGTGGAAAGTATGAAGAATATATGGAGTAGATGGGAAGTTGTTGAATGCTGTGAAGAGTATGTATGACGGTGGTAAGGCTGCATTGCGTGTCGATGGTGAACTAAGTGAATTTTTCTCTTTGAAGGTTTGGTTGAAACAGGGATGTGTCATGTCTCCATGGTTGTTCAATCAGTACATGGATGGGGTAATAAAAGAAGTACAAGGTAGGAAAGTGGATGTTGGAGTGGCCCTGGTGAGAGAGGACAGTGTTTGGAAACTCCCTGTACTGTTGTTTACAGATGATACTGTGTTGTTGAATGAAGAGGAAGGGGAGCTGCAAGGCTTGGTGGATGAGTTTGGGCGAGTGTGTAAGAAACGGAATCTAAAGGTTAATGTAGGGAAGAGTAAAGTGATGGTCTTTGAGAGAGGTGAAGTCAGTGAATGTACAACAAGGCTGGATGGTGAGGAATTGGGAAAATGTGAGTACGTATAAGTACTTGGGTAGTGTGATGAGTAAGGATGGAGCTTTGGAGGGTGAAGTGCTTGAAAGGGTACAGCAGGGAAGAAAGGTTGCTGGTTCTTTGAAAGCATTGATAAGAAACAGGGAAGTGAGCATGGAAGTGAAAAAGTTACTACATGACAGTATTGTGATACCAACTCTAACGTATGGAAGTGAAGCTTGGACGTTGTTGGAAGGACACAAGTCAAGAGTGAGAGCAGAGGAAATGAGTTATTTAAGAGGAGCCTGTGGAGTCACATGCAGAGACAGGCTGACGAATGAGGATATAAAGGAGCGTTGTGATGTGGATGTGGATGTGATAGTAAGCGTTATGAGGAACACACTGAGGTGGTTTGGCCATGTGGAGAGGATGGAGGGTGAGAGACTGACGAAGACAGTGTATGTGAGTGAAGTGGAGGGGGGAAGAGGGAGGGGGAGGCCGAGGATGAGATGGAGGGATGGGGTGGAGAGGTATATGAGAGAGGGGGGTGTGAGTTGGGAGCATGGCAGTGAAATGGCAGGGGACAGGGCGACGTGGAGGCGATTTGTTTGTTGCCATCCCAAACGGTATTGAGGCATCTGGCAATAGATAGATAGATAGTAAAATCTGCTTCCAAGAGATTAGGTGTGCTAAGCCGACTCCGTTCCTTTTTTACCCTTGCGCAATTGTTGAGTCTATACACGGGTTTTATCCGCCCCTGTGTGGAGTACAACTTGCACGTGTGGGGAGGTTCTCCACATACAGCTTTTCTCAATAGGGTGGAGTCAAAGGCTTTTCGTCTCATCAACAATCCTCCTCTTACTGGCTCCCTTCAACCTCTGTGTCTTCGCCACAGTGTTGCATCTTTATCTCTTTTCTATCGCTACTTCAATGGTTGCTGCCCCTCTGAACTGTCTGCATTCATTCCTCCACCTCTACGACGGGCGCACAGCACCTGTCAAGTAGCAAACTCTCATCCCTTTTCTGTCCAACTCTCTAATGCAAGAGTTAACCGTTACTCCCAGTCCTTCATTTATGCAACATGTCAACTCTGGAACTGTCTCCCTGTGTCTGTATTCCTGCTTCCTATGATCTCCAGTCTTTCAAACGCAGTGTGTCCAGGCATCTCGAAATGATCGGATCTTGAATTTGGCTCTCTCTTGTATTTTTGCGGGCTCGTGGCCTTTGATTCCTTCTTCCTAGCATTTAAAAAAAATAATAATAATCTTTGAACATACTTGGCATTTCATTTTCTTGGGATTTATTTTGGATACATCATATTACATCTCTTGTAAAATCTTTGTCCAAGAGATTAGGTGTGCCATGCCAACTCCATGCCTTCTTTGCTTTCGCAAAGCTGTTGACTTACATGGGTTTTACTTGCCCCTGTGTCGAATACAACTCTCATAATTATGTGGGGAGGTTCCTGGCATGCAGGTCTTCTCAACAAGGTGTAGTCTAAGGCTTGTCGTCTCATTAACTCCTCTCCTCTTACTGGCTCCCTTTAAACTGTGTCTCTTCACCACACTGTTGCATCTTTATTTTTTCTCTATTACTTCAATGGTCACTACATTTCTTCTGAACTGTCTGCACGCACCCCTCCACTACGTCAGGTGTGAAAAAAAAAAAGAAAAACTTTCCTCCTTTTTCTGTCTAACTCTTGAATGCATGAGTTAACCATTACACCCAGTCCTGCATGTATGCAACAGGTTAAATCTGGAAGCTCAGTATTTTCTACTTCTTACGACCTCACGTCCTTTAAACTCAGCGTGTTCAGGCCTCCCAAAATAAATGAATCTGGAATTTGGCTCTTTGTTATTTTGTTTTTATTTTTTCTTTGAGGGAGAAATCCTGTGGGCTCTTCGCCGTTGGTTCCTTTTTTCTTGCCTAAAAATAATCAGGTTGAATTAAAGTACAAAAAGTATCAACAGATGCAGAAAATATATGGCCAACTTAGGCTTAACAATTTTTAATAAGCGAATTTGCTGCATGTAAGACTTGCAAGGATAGTTCTTGTTAGCCTAAACCTTCCATCGGCTCACATTCGCATAACATATACTGTATATCTAGAATTTCGAGTTTCTTTCTAAATTTAGCTTTCAAAAATATCAGCAAACTACCTTATGTGGTGAGCTAGGAGGAAAAGGGACAGATACAAAATCAATTATTATAGCAATGATTTGTGGAGCTGGGAAGCCCTATTCATCAGATGACACCCACAACAGCTTTCCTTCACGAGTATAAAACCATTATTTTTTATGTGTCGGACTCTGAACACAGACTTAACAGTCCCATTCCCTAAAGCTCATGAGCCCTACTTGCCAACACCTCCACTTATCGATTCGGGACTAATATCCAGCATCGGTACTGAATACTGACCATGTTAAGGCCGTCTCATTTAGAACTACTGTGGTTTTAGTAGGGGTGTTTTTATGATATGTCAAAGGATCTTGCGGAAGATCAGTAAAGTGTTTTAATGAGACTTAAATACTGAAGTTATTCTCTGCCTCATCCTGGTACTGAACTTGCGTCCTTTTGGCAGGAGAGCAGTTCTGTAACCACTTGACCATCACAATGTTTTCATGACTGAAAGCCTTCTGAAAGTGTGATACATATTACTCAGGTTATTTTCTCAAACATGTAAAATTTCATTCTATTATTATAGTCTCAGTACCCCACAAGGGGGTGCTGTTGACAGAGTGGCTTTTGGGTCCATGCTATCGCCAGTGCTCAGAGAGTTGCACACCTTTCCCGAACCTGAGTGCCCTGGGGGGTCTCCTCTTTTGAACGCCCTGGTTTTCTCCTCCTCCTCCTACTGTTGCATTTTCCCCTTCCTTCCTCATTTTTTGTCCTGCCTCTTCTCTTTTCTTGTTTCTCTATACGAGGACCTGTCATTGCTGGCAGTGGTGGTAGGTTCCCCAGTGCCCCAAGTTGACTTCTATTTTGTCAACCTAGTTTTCTTCTCTCATCGCCATTTTCCCTTCCCCAAACTTCACCTCTATCTTTACAGACCTCTACTACACAATTTTATTTCCCCAATCAGTTTTCTGGGTAAGGTCCCCAGTCGACTACTGACTCCAGCCACTGGGGCCCCTCCACCATGGCTGGGGCAGGGCTGTGTGGGGTGGTTGGCTGCCTTGGTCTTTGTCACTGCGGCACTTAGGGTGGATATTCCAATATGCCGTGTGTGGGCGCTTGGTGACTGTTTTCCTGAGGGGCCGGTGTCCTGTGGCCACTAAGGCCATATCAGTCAGATGAGAAATTTTATGAGAAAAACAAGAAAAAAAATACAAACAAGTCCTTGGTTTTCAAGGCAAAAAGAGAACCTGAAGCTCCTCCACAAGAGAAGGCTATATGGTAGCAGTGTCCCCAGTATTTGGGCGGCCCTGAAATTTACAGATGGTCCCACGTGGGCACCCTCTCCTCGAGTCAGCCTGCCTACCCATGTTCTTGGATGCCCCCCGAAGTTTGATGTGCTGGTCCCTGGGATGAACTAACTCATGACTTATCCCTCTCCACCCGGGGATGAGCAGATGGAGGTCGCCTGGGCTCCAGTTCCTGTCTTATGTCTTCCTGTCTTAAAGGGTGGGGAAGAATCCCCCTTGGAAATGCTTCTCCTTGTTGGGGCAGAAGAGGCTGAGCCTCTTGATAAGGTAACATCCTCTGGGGGGATGCGATGGGGCTGAGCCTCAAGAAATTATGTCACCTTCCAAGGGGAATGATGGGGTTCAGCACCAGAACACTAGGTATATCCCCCTCTGGAGATGAAGGTAACAAGGTTGGTGCTCCATCGGGTGGGGCCAGGGACCTCGCATCCAGGATGGTAGGAAATAAATCAAGAACAAGGAAAGAGGAAGTGCACATGGGTCAAAGGGGCACTGGAGTTGTAAGTCAGGTATGTGCCCTGATTCAGTGACTCTCTGGAGTCTATGAGATTGTGAGCTTCAAATGTTTTCTCATGGTCAGGGTATCTGATTGAAGCAAGCTCTCTGATGGGCACGTCTTCTGTCTGACTAGGGAAATGTCAGCTCAAGCAGATTTGGTGCTGAAGGTTTCACCTTATTCTGAAGTCAGCCTTCTGGCCGACGTCGTGACACTGGATCAAAGTGTGATGTTGGTTGTCATGAAGGTACCCAATGGAACCCCTGTGAAGGTGCAGCCTCAATTGTTCCTAAACTTCATTAAGGGTGTAGTCTTCATGTGGGAGCTTATGTGCTACCCCGTCAGGGAACTCATCAAACGGACCAAGGAGTGGTGAGGATTGACAGGGTGCTGAAGAAGTCTGGAGGGGTTTTCTATCCCACCTCATCTCTTTATGTCACTTTCGGTCATAGTCAACTTCCTTCATCCATGCACAATAGACGGTACACCTTCTGAGTGGAGATACATGTGCTCTTGCCTCGGAGGTTTTTCCATTGATATAATATTGGCCACACTTCTAAGTCCTGTCAGTGGGCTAAGGAGGGTTTTTCCTAGGTCTGTGAATTGCAACAATGTGGTCCATGATGATTCTGTCTCGTGCACCACAAAGTGTGTTAAATGCTGTGGGTTGCAGCATTCTGCTTCTTCAAAGCAAAGTGAATCTTACCAATTTGAGAAAGAGATCCTGGCCCCACAGGTTTTAGACCAGTGTTCTATTCGGTAGGCTAAGGAGCATGCTCTGTACCGCCACATTTGTCACGACACAACCTATGCCTAGATGCTTCAAAAAGGTCACCCTCCATCCTTGGCCCCTCCCACGCCTCATGGCATGATGCCTCCTGCATCCATCCAAGGCCCTTCTGTAGGCATTTCCCCTAGGTGCTGCTCAGGAAGAGTTGCCAAGACAGCAAATTCCGGGGCTTCCCCTTCCCCCAAAGCACTTGCTTCGAAGAAATCGAAGTGGATGAGGGCCTCCAGTGATTTTGGACTCGGAAGAGGCCTGTCCCAAAAATACGGTGGCAACACCAAGTAACCCCCTTTCCGTTCGATACCTGCCACTGTTGCAGAGGGTACTGTGGAGGACAAACCCAAGCCTACTGAGGCTGGGGTCAAAAAGCTTGTCTCCAAGATGGGAAGAGAATAACCCAGATGGGTTAAGGTCTCTCTTAACCTGTGCCATGCTGGGAAAAAAAAAAAAAATAAAACTGATTCTCCACTACATTGGACAATTTTGGATTTTTTTCCCACCTAAATGGGCTCAGTACATAAATATAATATCCCTGGCACTAATGAAAGTAATCACCAAAGCCAGAAAGTTGGTTGAATCGAGTCAGGTTGGTGCCACTTGACCTCTGAAATCTTTGAGATTAATGAGAGGGCAAAGTGGCTGTGACCATGGGAAGACTGTCGCTCACCTCCTGCACTCCCAAATCAGTGTTGTAAGTGTAGTGGAGAAATGTATGAGGGTTAGGAAGTTATGTTATTACATTCCATTTTACTTTGGTTGCTTTCAATGACTTCTCAGTGCCGCAGGACGTAAATCTACATCCTGGCATTTTAGATGGGGATGTGGACCTATGTCCCTAGTGCAGTACGGGTTAAAAGAAGAAGCTGTATTCCTAGAGCTATCTTTTCACCATGTGGTAAACCAAGGCATGAGGTTTCATGAGGCCAGGCCTCGCAGTCTTCTGCTTAGTATTCCCGGGCACATACAGCCAGTGAGGCTGTTTTTTGCAGTTGACATTTGACAGAGTTCTGTCTCCAAAGAGACAACGACTGATCCTCCAGCATGTGGTGGGTCTTGTTCTATGGGAACTTGGCATTCCTCTTCATAGGTTTGGAGCAGGTATTCCTTCAATGGAATTGTTGCAGTCTCCAAGTCAACTGGGAAGAATAGCAGAGGCAGGCTTCTGCCAGCCCTTACTTTTGTATGTGTTTGCAGGAAATGATGCTAGGTGCATCCCTGATGCAAACCTCCCTGGGTATGCGGGTGTCGCTATACCTCCTCCTGCTGGTGGTGGTTCGGCTGGCAGGTAGCCTACTGTATGTGATTTACACTCGGATGGGCATTTCCTGTGTTTCTTTTTCACTAGTTACCTCAATTCAGGTGGCTGTAGTTCAGCTCTACTTTGACTGGAGTGTGTGTGTGTAGGTTCTACTGTCAGCTGATCTGTCACTGCAAGCCTTTCACTATATGGTTGGTCAGCTGTTGATGGCCTGTCTCCTGCATGGCAATTTCAATGGTAGAAACCCCATGTGGGGTGACTACCGCGTCAATCCCAGGGGTGAGCTCCTCTTGCGCATGGTAGTTGGGCTTGAAATGGGGATCCTCAGTGCAGATGTGTTCACTCATTTCCACGTTCAGACTGCTTCTTTTTCATGTTTGGACCTTTCCCTGTGCTCTCCTGATGTACAAGCAGACTTTGTTTGAGAGGTGGACTATGACCCCCACAGGAGCCACCACTTTCCCATCCACCTTTCGTTCATGTGTGCCCTGCCACCCCCAGTGCCTCGCCACTGATGCTTGGCTCTGGCAAGGTGGCCCCATTTCAGGTAACTGACCAAATTCAGTGTCTCAATTGAAGAATTTGGCTCATTAGAGAAGGTCATGGATTTCTTTTCTGCGACTTTCATTGCCACCAACCTTGCCTCAATTCCTTGGACGTCTGGCCTCTTTGTGTGATGTCCAGCCTCCTGGTGGTCGGATGGGTGAAAGGCTGCCCTGCGATAGAAGTGTTTTGCCTTAAATTGCTACAAGTGCTGTCCATGTGATTTCACACTAGGTGAGTTTAGTTGGGTGAAGATGAGGTTTCGGTATATTGTGAAGCAGTCCCACTGTTCTTCTTGGTGTACCTATGTCTCTTTGCTTAGTTTTTGTACACCATTGATAGAGGTGGCGCGCCTTCCACCTGTTCTCCAGGTAGACGGGATCATTATTTCAGATCCCGTATCTGTGGTGGAATCCTTAGCAACTGCTTTCTCTGCAGTCTCCAGTCATGCTGCTGTTTCACCAGCATTCCAAGCTCATTGAGCTGTTATTGAAGGCCACTCTTTGAACTTCTCCTACAGGGCAGGTGAATTCTACAACATGTTTTCACAGCATGGGAAGCACTCCAAGTAGTGTTGTGCACAGATAACGCCCCTGATGTGGATGATATCCCGTACACCATGCTCTGACACTTGGGTGCACGAGGCATGGACTTTCTTCGCGGTCTTTATAATAGGATTTGGTCTGACGGTTCCATTCTAGAGTCCTGGTGTCATGCTTGCTTTCCACTAGCTTGGGAGGGACCACTCATCCCTGACTGGTTTTTGGCCAATCTTCCTGACTTCATGAGTATGCAAGATTTTGGAGTGGTTGGTCAATATTCAGTTAGTCTATCTACTTGAGCATGGGGGGTCATCTGTTTCCATCACACTGTGACTTTTGCAAGTTTCACACCATGTCAGATGCCCTAGTCTGGCTGGAGTCTGCTGTTTGCAAGGCCTTCCTTCGTGAACAGCACTTGTCACAGTATTCTTCAGTTTGGAGAACGCCTATGATACTGTGTGACAACATGGTATCATGGACACCCTCCACTCTATGGGGGCAAGGGGACACCTTCCCAAGTTTTTGTAGGAATTTCAATGAGATGGTTATATCTGTGTGCAGGTGGTTGATACTCTGCAGCAGGAACTCAGGAGGCAGCTGTCCCACAAGGGAGTGTCATCAGTGTCATTTTCTTTGCTGTGGTCATCAACGGCATCACTTTGGTGTTGCCACTATATGTCTTTGCTACTTTGTATGTGGACAACAATTTTGATCTCTTTGGCGGGGTCCGAATGTCTACCATGGATCACCATCTCCAGGGGACTTTGGACCATGTCTCTCATTTTTATGTTGCTCGTGGGCTTCTGCTTTCATTGCTGAAGACCAAAGTGGTGCACTTTTGCCATTGCAGGGATCACTATAAAGATCCAGACCTCTACCTGGATGGTTGCTGCCTTGATGTGGTGGAGTCTCACCAGTTCCTTGGTTTTATCTTCAATCAGTGCCTTAAGGTCCTTTGTTCCCATGCCGTGGAGATTCTCCGCTCTTTGGCACACAGCACATAGAGTGCTGATAATACTGCCCCCAAGATATAGGCCTTGAAGCCTTTGCCTGGAGTCAGACACATAAAAAAAAAAAAAACACAGACATGTAGGGGAGTGTGGCAAAGAGCAGGCCGATGAGGTGGCTCAGTTGGCTGTTTAACCTGAGCTGCTGAATCTTGCCTTTGCTCTTCCTCACATCAGCTACTTTACCACGATTTGTGCTGCTCTTCAGACTAGCTGGCAGTGAAGATGGGAGATGACTGAGGGGAACAGGAAAATGTGTGCCACTGCACTGCACCTGTTCCCCTGGGCCTACCTTCAAATGCCTAGATGAGCAGACAGGGTGTTTTGCTACCTCCAGATCGGCTACATCTGGCTGACGCTCTGCCACCATGCGAAGTGGTCCCAAGAGTGCTTTTGTGAGGACTGCCTCATCCCCCAGACTGTCCAGTACTTGCCTGTCGAGTGTCCTAGTCTGGGGCATATCTGTGCATACTCTTTGTCCCAGTGCTGGGATAGTGAAGGCAGTTTTCAGCTGTCCCTGGCACTGGGATGGGACTCCTGCCACCCCAGCTGCAGGGTCCTTGAGTTTCTGGAGGAGGTGGGCCTCCTTCAAGAAATTTGATATTTTTAACCCTCTCGCGCACCATAAATTTCCAATAAGTTCCTGAGCCAGGCACAGAACCATAACCCTGCTTAAGCTGCCTCTGCTCCTACTTCTAAGGCTTATATTGTTATAAATTGTAGCCCATCATCTTCGCTGATGTTTATAAGCAAAAAAAAACATAAAACATAAATAAGTGTACAGAAATGAAGTGAGAATAAACCTTATTTAGGTGAAAACTAGCTTCAAATAACTTCCCAACATCACTGCACAAAATTTTTCCTGGGAAGTAAAGTTGCAAAGTATATGTCTATCTGCAGAATTTCATGAGCTTTCTAATGAGGACCATGGCAATTTTATATCCCCAATAGTTTTCGAGTAAATAGAAAAAAAAACTAAAAATCGCCAAAAAATGTCTGACGTTTATCATTTCATATGTTATTATTGACACTGCAACAAACATACATGTATTGATAGTTTTGTAGCCCAAAGGCTAAGGAAGCCCATTATATAAGAAATATTGTTAAAACCCTTACTGTTATTGAGAAAATGAATTTTGATAAGCTAGGACGGGTTGGGTGTGGTAGGAGCACGGAAGCTCGTGCCTGTAAGCTGAGTATGTTTGTGTTTCAAAATTTGTCCCTAAATAATTTGCACACAAAAGTTATTTTGCTTTACAAAATTATGCATAAAAAATCATCAGCTTGCTCAAGGTTTCTTCGGATTTATGATGTGACCTATACTTTCCGAGTAAATTGCCTGAGAGAAAAGCAATGAAATACACCACATTTACCCTATGAGAATATATAGTAAACACACACACATTATGAGGCCCTGCATGCCACAAGGGGGAAGGCGCCATACCATCTGAAACCTGTTTTATATCCAGCAGCTGCTCCCTCAAATATTACCCTATGACTGCACAAAGACATTTTGCTCACTTCAGACTTTCACCCTTACTGTACTAATCAGAAATGGGTAAAGTGACTTTTTGCAGTCATAAGGTAGTGTTTGAGGAAGCAGCTGGTGGAAAAGAACAGGTTTCAGCTGGCATGGTGCTTTGCCCTTATGGAATGCTGGGCCTCATTTATACCTTATATATACATAATATAAAAACTAGACAAATAAGCTGGTTACTCACATCCTCTAGCAGTGTTGTAATGCTTCCAGAACGTAGAGATGGAGTTGCAGAGAGGAGGAAAGGTACGATCACAGCCTATGTGTGTGTGTGATTATCTGTGATGTGTGTGTGTGTGTCTATTTGAGGTGGTGATAAGAGACAACTGTCTCCGTCGTGATGGTGGTAGTGGTGGTGCCAGTGGTGGTATCAGTGGTGGTAGTGGTGGTAGTGGAGGTAGCCTTGACAGCAGAGGGTGGAGGGAGGTTTATCACGTTGCCTCATTCTCTCTCTCTCTCTCTCCCTCACCCCAGTCACTCTCAAAATTACTCTTCCCAGATTCTTTGTCTGTGTCCTTCTCATTTTCAGTTTCACTGAATAAATATTTCAGGCACTCTTCCTTGGATAACCCTTTCCCTGCCGTCATGGTTACTTTAGTATTGAAAGGGAATGGTCACGAGCAGTTATAGATTAGAAATTTGGATTTCTCTGAAAATATATTAAAAACACTTAGACACCTTCTTCATTGACACATTGCACTACATAACACACTATCACTATAATACACATAAGGTATGGACGGGTGATGTCATAAAAAATGAGGAATAAAATGGCTGGGTGTGTGCTAGCACACCCACCTTGCCTGACTGCTGAGACGACACAGAGCTAATAATAGGCCGCTTCTCGTTGTGACAGGCTCGTGGGTCTTGCCATATATTTCCCTAAGACCTGGCCACCCTAACCTATGACTCAACAAAATTTGACGCACTTTCAGCCACAGGAAAAGGTTCTACGATCATTTATAGGGAAATTGCATCACACTGCGTCATCGGTTACTCTTCAGACCGCAAGCACTTTGACTTGTATTGCATCATCGTGCACGAGGGGGTTAAGTTCCCTTGTGTTTTAATTTTTAAATTTGCGATTGGGATGTGTGCAAGAGGGATGTCTGTAGAGCAAGGAAGAGTGACTGCACATGATAGGAATGACTGGAGAGAAATTGTAAATGAATAAATGGTGATATGCCCCTGAGGGGATATTCTCCTGCATTTGGTCTGATCAGCTGATCAGATCAGGTGTGGGTAAGGGGATGGGTCCATTATGATGTGGCAGGGGTAAACCAGCTCTGCTGTTAGGCCCTGCCGTGGATGTGGCTGATTGCACTGCCCAGTTGACCCTTGTGCAGTGTGGTGCAGTGAGCATCTGTCCCTTCTCCCCTTGAGGCTAAGATATGAATAAATGTGTGTGTGTGAATGAGTAAATTGGGAGTGTGTCGTCCTGTCTCGGCTACCCCCCTTTCTTCGGGGGAAGCAACCTAGGTATACAGATAGATTGACAGTGATCAGGTGAAAGTTTTTTTTTTTTTAGTTTGCTTTTATTTTATTTTATTTTATTCCTTTTTTAGAATTTTAACTTATTTCAGTTTATGGCAGCTATGCCCCTGTATTTGGCAGCCAAGTAGGGAGGGCATCATCATCATCATCATCATCATCATAATAATAATAATAATAATAATTTGTTACAGTAATACCAACAACCTTTTGTTCAATTATATTTGCTTTAATGCTGTCCACAAGTAAACACAGAGGTGGTTTTCAGTACACACGGACACAACTCTTAGCCATATCAGTTTCTTGTAGTAATCATGCCAAGTCTATCTTTCGTCTTCCTAAAAAAAGTTTCCAAAGTGCAATGAACATCAACATGTAGGTAGAGGCACTCAACATCCACTCGCTTGATGTAGTGCTGCGTTTATGTGACTGCACTGACACACAGTCCAAATAGTTTACAGTAACCAGGAAACCATTTGCAGCACTGGGTGGTAACTCATAGAATCAAATAGATGTCAAGAGGTCTATAGAGTTAAGGCGATGAGACTTGATGTGGACAGTAAGGGTTTAGATCCGTGGAGTGGATGGAATATATTACTCATATAATGCAAATCTAAAAGGGGGTTGGGGAGTGCTCACTTGCCTTAAATGTCAGAAGCAAGCAGTCTTGCCCCAAGTCCCTGCATTCCTGATTGTGCAATAAAGGAGTGAATGAAAAATGAACTTTCCGGTACAAACCCTCCCCATTCCTCCTACCGTCTTGTTAAAGAGCTATCCAGTTAGTTCCAGTTCTCTCTCTCTCTCTCTCTCTCTCTCTCTCTCTCTCAGATTTCTTTGTTCCTATGTCATTTTTAAAATTAAACTCTTACGCCCAGAAATTACTTCCATTCCCTGTCTGGACGATTCTGATGTTTTTTCTCCAACTCCCACCTTCGTCAAACTTTTATATGCCTGATATTATAGGGTAAAAAAACTACTCTCTTCCCTGTCTGGCCTAATATTAACAGGCATATTGTAATGACAGAGTCTCTCCTGTTGCCCTCAAGAACAGAACTTTTATGTTGACACCTTACCTACAAATTCTTGCATCTGTGTCAACTTGCACGTACCCGTCTTGTACAAAATTTGCTCTCATTAGCCTGTTCCAAATATGGGTAACGAGTCTTCTCACTGTGCATAAAGCGTCTTAATACCTTTAACCCGCCCCATCCCGACGTTTTTGGGCCTTTTTTTTTTTTTTGGCTCAAACATCCGCTTTTGGTGAGAAACATCGAAAATTCATAGAGAAATCGCTCACCTGAGGTTTAAAATACCAGATTTAGGTACGAGTACTTCCTTACCTGACTGGGTTTTCTAACAGGCTGGCACCAAAGAAAGCAAGTTCTATGGGAGGGTAACTATTTTATCCACTCATAAACAGTATTTATTTATTTACTTGGTACGAATTTATATGTAGTACAAGAGTATATTGGTTTTCAAACAGTAATATAGGTTATTATAAGCATTGTCTCACTCACTAACTCATCACCATTCATGACCTTTTTTTTCCCACATTACCTGATCAACATTTCTGACTGTTTCTTCCTCTAATGTTATGTAAACTTTGTCCTCCACATTGTCATTGATTGGGGAATCACTATGGCCCTGAATGTCTTTATTGGCCAGGTCACTGGTAACAGGTGAATTGCTGAGACAATGTGGCGTGCAAGGGGGGGGGGGAGAGGTTATGCGGTGTAAGGCATTGTTCCTGCTTGGCATCTTGTAGAGGAATAGAGGAAGGTGTCCTGTGTATACGTGCCAAAAATCACTCGCGAAATCACTCGCGAAAATTGAAAATTGTGCAAATTAGAGACCTTGCAATGTTGCCGTGTTAATTCACGTCGCCGGGACGGCGTGGGTTAATGTCCGAGGTTTTGGGGCCCATCTTCGGCTGGAAAAATCTGAAGAACATTTCTTTTCAGAATCTTTATATTTGCCCTCAAGTGTGGGAACTGTCAGTGGTGCTACACTGGCGATCTTACATTCCTATCAGATTCCAGGTCATCAGCCTTTTGGTATGTCGATGAGAACTGTCAATCAGCTTCGAACGATCCGGCGAACATCTTTGCTTTTTAATCAGCCCACTTATGGATCCAATAATTTCATCTGTGTCTTCATCATAGGTGTCCCTTCTGATCGTACTATAACTCTTGTTGTAGACACCTAACTGCTTTTCTACTCAAGTTAACAATAGTGGTGTTCCTCAGGGTTCTCTTCCTTCACTGCCTCTCTTCCCTATTACTATTCATCAATGAATTTCTGAGATGTACTCATCGTTCTTTAACTTCATGACTTAATGGTTACGTAGCACTCTTAGTTTCCCACCACTGAGCTGGATGCGTTACAGCATCAGTAATGTGTTCTCCACATGGTAATAAGCCACAATAGATATTTTGTTCTCTTGAAAAAACAATGCTTCTCTCTAAACTCTTTGTGGTAACATTTCATATGGTGATGGAGAAAAGCATACATTGGAAAGAATGATGATTTTAGAAACGTTTCTGTTTGATTCAGTTCTGAAATACCTATTGAAAAGATGTTCAGTGTTATATTTACTTTGCTAAGTCAATTACATAATAAGTACAACCTGAAATCCAGTAAAAATAAATCCATATAAGAAACTTACCCCATATTTCTCCTGTTTGTACTTTTCTGCAGTGTTCAGTCATATCTCAGATATGGTTTTAAAGATCTCTCTTCTTCAAATCTACATAGTTGGTAGATAACATCTTCCCCAACAAGGTGCTTCAACATTATGTTTGTACCCTGCAGTAAGATAATTTGCCAGCACGTTATTTGAAGAAAGTATGGTGGTAGGTGGTGGCGACCATCATCCACTCACTTGATGTAGTGCTGCCTACTTCTTCCTTAGCCTTTATCATTCTTTTTCTGTGCCTCCCCTCCTCTCTCCCTATTTCTCGCATCTTTCCTGTCACATCTTATTGCTTTTCTTTCCTTTACAGGTGGCTTTACATTGAGTGACAAGCCAAATGGTTTCCTGTAAGCCAAGAAACCATTTACAACGCTGGGTGGTAACCATATAACCAAACCATACGTGCTCCCTACGTGTGAACAAGTGGGTTGGTGGAGGGTTAGTGCCCCTCCCCTTAAAACAAATAACTCAAAGTCAAATGGCCACCCCTTAAGGGATTATGGTGTCTGGCAATAGATAGATAGATAATCACCCTTCCTTAAGAGGAAATTATATACAGAATAGAATCTGTGTGAAAAGCGTTCGTTTTACCTGACATATGGAAACCATGATTTTATTTGCTTATGAAAATCAAAATGGTTGCCTTTAATCACGGACAAAAATGTTCGAAAGAGAGTCTGCCTCATTCATTTTCTCATCCTGTACTTGTATAAGCCCTATGACATGAAACAAAAGAAATTTAGTCATTTAGTGTATCCATCATCTGGTATGTTACAAAAGTTTATAGATTATTTTAGATGTTTGCAGCACGAGTAAATTCTATTTTCGGAACAGCATATTATAATTATACCAAAATACAGCTAGTGTAACGAGCGTTTTCTTCATGTTATTCCATTAAGCCTTCATGCAGCTTCGTGAAGCAGTGAGTAACAACACAATTTCAACATTAATTCAAATGGATGGTACAGGCAGTTGCAGCAGAGTCCTCTGCATAATACATCGATCAAAAGTACTGCAACGATAAATGATTTTCTTGTTTGAAGTAGTGATGTATCGGATATCCGCCTACGCCTCCGCGGAGCCTTCGCAGTGAAAATATTGTCCGCATTACTATCCGCGTCCGCGTCCTCAGACAACAAAAGCTCCACATTATTATCCGCCACCGCGTTTTCAGATAATAAAAGCTCCGCATATTAATCCGCCTCCGCGTCAAAGAACCACAGAGGTTGCTGATCTCCACCCATCCAATATTCTTGTTTCTCTTTTTGTCATAATTCTTCTTCTTTCTCCTTTTCATACACAACTCTCCGTTCCTCTCACCTACCAGTCCCTCTTCCTGTTTCTGTTTTCTTCTCTATTAGCTCTCTTCCTCCCTCCGTCTCTCATTGTTCCTTTTCTCTCTCTCTCTCTCTCTCTCTCTCTCTCTCTCTCTCTCTCTCTCTCTCTCTCTATCTATCTATCTCTCGCAATAGTCACACGTGCTATGTTAATATATAGGCATATCGAGAGTTAGCCTACATACGATGAAGAGAGGAACCGTTTGCAGGGAGAGAAAGCAGAGAAACGACTATTTTTGAAGAAAAAATTGCCACTTCTAAAGTTTGAATATTAAATGTGGCAGCTTGTGGCTTAACAAGAGTAGCCAATAACAGTAACCAGTTAAAGTCTGCTACTTTCCAAGGGTGGAGGTTGGGGAAAGTGGTTGGTGGAATGCATGACAAGTTGGGTCCCCGTCCCGCATCCTGGTAACATACTTAAGTGTACACTTAAGTGTGGCTGAAACTCGCCACTTTATACTGCAGAAATGTACTGTAAAATGTGTAAAAGAAAAAAATCCGCGGACATGGAGGTAAAAATAATCCGCAGTTGTGTCCGCGTCCGCAAAAATTAATATTTTAACCTCCGCAGTTTTATCCGCAACCGCATTTTATGAGAAATAGATATCCGGCTCCGGCTCCGCGGAGCTCTAAAATTTGATATCCGATACATCACTAGTTTGAAGTATCAGTGATAGAACTTTATTAAATGTCAGTAAGCATTATATATATATATATATATATATATATATATATATATATATATATATATATATATATATATATATATATATATAGATATATTAACTCTTCAGAACAGGACTAGTGTGGTAGGCTATATAATCACAGCATGATTAGTATTCCTATTAATGTTTCTGAGATCTCTAAAATACATTCAAAAATATATTTTTAATTGTTGTTCAGTAAAATGCAATTCCATTAACAATGTATGGTAGCAGAAATGATACTTGGTGTATCTTTTCATCAGCATGTAACTTGATGTACTCTAAAGGATTAGTAGCGTAAAATTTTCATGCCTGCTGCTGAATATGGATGTTCCCCTGGCTCAGCATTTGTACTACAGTTGGACAGAATACGTTATTAGCTTTCTAGTGACGTACAGAATGCTGCTTTTACCGTAAAAAAAGAAGTCAACAGTGATATTTTTGAGAACGAAAACCAAGGAATAAAAAAAGACCCCCTTGTTAAATGTGATCTTGTATTACATTTTCTGTTGACGGCTTCTGGGTCAACAACATGAAGTCACAATCTGTGTACTTAAAACATCCTATCTGTTTCATGTTCAACCATATCCCGTGCATTATATTGTTTAGTATCCATTCCTGAAAGATAATGTACTGTATACCAGTAAAGTGCGCCTTGTGAGAGCGTGACGAGCAAGCAAGAGCCATGGTATCACAATTTCCCTCTGGTATACGGAGACAGGATTATCAAGTTTGTTATTTTCGAATTCGAGTCAAGAACTTTGGTTATGTCGTTCCCATGGTGACATCGATGAGGTCTGAATATTCAATATGCACTGACTTACAAAGAAACTCACACGCGTTGCCATCAACTTTGTCCCCCACATAATAAAAGCATCGCATCGTACAAACCATGCGGAATATTCACATGGCCAAGTAGTTTCAGTGAACTACAGCAAATTGTCGGCTATCAATCGCAGGCTGAAAGTATGAAACAGGGCAATACCCCTTGATGATTTTCGGCTCATGATAAAATTTAGATTCACTCACTGAGTATTGTAATATAGCTGAGGGTTTGTTTGAACAACATAGGTTCCAACGGTATGCGAGTGCTGGTGTAAAGCGAGGCGCCGTAGCATTCATCACAAGTGCTAAGTTAAATAGTACAAGCAGTGTCTACCAACCTGCCGTGTTGACGAAAATGAATCGATAAAGACTTAGTTATTGATGAGATGATTAAGGCCAGATGGGGTGTTTTCCCTTGAGGATTTCACCATCAAAGCATAGCAGAACGTTAATGTACAATTATGGGAGGAATCTCCGATATTTAACTGATGGAACTGATGCAAAACACAGTGTTATGACGGAAAATCTTTTAAAAAAATGATTTCGTAATTGAGACGCTAACCGATCAGAGCTGAACACTCTCTTGGAAAACTAGAGGTTCCAAGAGGTTCCTACGCCTTTCTGGGTGAGTTTTTAGTTGATAACAAAATTTATTGAATGAATGCATCACATGCAGAAAGAATTTCAGTTCTACTCCACATAGGCGTCTATCTAGCGTGACTGTCATGTCGGGCTGGGCCGCTCATTTCCAAACTTAACAGAGTAAACTTCACTCATTCCCTCGTAATTACTCAGTACTGCAAGTTCGAAATTACTCAGTACTCAGAAGGACAGATGAGACAGTTCCATTGATTTTCAATAAATATTCATTGTTTTTTGAAAGTATTGTTTTCTCCAGATGGCTACTGATAACAGTCTTCTCCATTCCTTTGTGCAGCTGCACCTACTAAAGAGCACCGCACTGTAACTCTCTACAGTATTTAGTTTACTTTATTTGGGCTTTGACCGTGTTGTCATTGAGGGGCAGAATAGTTAACATTTGGTGCATCTCTGCATGACACTGACTTGTACTATACATCAGGATGACGTAGCAGATATGGTCGTTCAATGATCGTTCATGTCAGGGCCGTGATTTGAAGGCAGTCTCTTCTGAGACGTATAGTAGTAGTACTGGTCCAGTAACTTTACAGTCATCACTTTCTCCACAACAGCGTACAAGAGTTAGTATTCACACCCCTTGCATGGAGGGAAATTAGTGTACCCCTCCAGAGAGTCTGGCTATCTCATTTCCGAGATGTCAGGCAACCTGACAGACGATGATGAAGGGTTTGTTATTATTTTAAGTTCTGATGGAATAACAAATGACAGTAGGAGAGAAAAAAGCAATTTGGCGTAGCCAAACACTCGTTGTTTATCCATAGTGTAGTGTAGGAACACTGCCCAGCAGAACAAACCACTCAGATAATTTCCTCCCAAGGAATCACAGTAATGTTCAAAAGTAATATTTTATTTTACAACAGGATTAAAGTCTTCATCACTGCCTCACAGGCCTAGCTATTCACAGCTGATTTATCAGAGATGGTCCCATGTAAGATCAAAACTTGAAAGTTTTCACTCTAAGGCAACTTTATGGGAGGTTTCATAATATTTTCATAAGTACAGTGTGTTTTCATGCACCTCTTGCCTCAACTTCGTGACTTAAATGAGATAGTTCTCTCGCTCCGCTGAGCTTAGTAGCAGTCGTAAAAGAGGCTAAAGTTGTCTTCTCCTTGGAGCTGCACAACCTTTATCTTGAATAAGAACAAAACTTCTTTTTTTCAACACACTGTATAAAAACAGATTCTGACAATAAAAATATGTTTGGTTTGGTATTTGTAAATGCTTTTTGTCATTAGTCATAAAAAACCGAGTGAAAGTTCTGTGCCTGCAGGATATCCTGGAAGCGAAGTTGACTGTGCTAAATAGCGCTTCCTAAATACTGGATGGAGGGATGCTGAACTTTCTTAACAGAGCTTTTATTTAACTTACGACTGTACAACTACGGTGAATGTCCAAATAAAAATATTTACAATATGTTTTAAGGTATTCTTGGCTTACCCCGTGTTCGGTTTTCAGAGATAATTTCGTCCTCCTTATACTGGTTCCACCTCGGTTAACTGCTGTCGTCAAAATTTTATGTAACCCGTCAGTTTTCGGGGTGAATCCTGATGATCGGGGTACTTTCTATCCTCAGTTTGAATATACTGTTGCATAATGCTATATTATTCTTTAAGACGCTGAGCAGCGTAGTAAACTTGTACGTTACTCTTTCATGTGCTGTGAGCCTCACTCCCACTTCGAGAATTTTCTTAAATATTGGATCCACTTAAATTACTTCAGTTGGCTACCAGACTGTCGCATTTTCACAGAATGGATGTACAAACTTAGATATACTGTTCTGGCTACTGTCTGACCATTTCATTAAGCAAAGGGAAAAACGTGAAACGTAAAGGATTGACTGACTTGCTCTTATCGCATTAGCTAATTACATATTTTTTTGTTTTAAATACAAATAAATCCATAAAACGAGGCAAATTCCTCGGACATGGAATCCGTCCCTGCCCTGTAGCTAAGAAAGTCGGGACTGCTTGTAGGATGATGTGGTATATAAAAGATGTGGATGATATATATTGAGGGTCGATGTAGTGAAGGTATTCAAGGAAGGAAGGCATGATGTGATAGGGTTGTGCGAAACGATGACAAGAGGGAATGAAATGGATGAATGGGAAGATGTGCGGTGTTTATATTGAGGCGTGAGCAACTGCAGAGATAGTAAAAGAGTGGGTCCTTTAACGTAGGATGAGCAGAGGAAAAACACGAGTGATGTGCATGTGCCAACTCAAGGTGCACGCATCTGAAGCTGAAGTCCGAGATAGTGAAGTGGCTCTGGTGATCATATAGACCGCATGATGACGCGAGTGTAGAAAAGGACTTTTTCCCCTAACAAGAACCCTATAGCAAGAAAAGATAATGATGGGTAGCTTGAGGAGCTGGTAAACATCGAATGACTGACGTGATTGACAACTGATGCGCCAGTAGAAAAGTATATTAGATTCTGACTGAAAGACGTGTCAGAAAAAAAAAAAGTGTGTAAATAAATATCTCGCCTTTGAATAAGAGGTAATTCACAAATGTATTTGCTGTTAAGAAACTGTCATGATCTTTGAATGAGGTTTGATTATGTGCTTGTTGATGTTTTGCAGTGTTGGTGATGTGTGCTTAGACGGTATGGTCAGAGGTCTCTCCGAGCAAATGGTTATGTGAAGTGAAGCTGAGAGGCACACGAATAAATTAAAAGACTTCTGAAGGTAAAAGAATATAAAAGGAATGCGTTGTGAATGAAAGAGAGAGGAACAACAGATGAATATGAGCACAAGACAGACGAGAACTTTGTCCGGTGAATTAGTAATAAGTAGAAAAAAAAAAACTGTACAGTAATGTATACAAATAGTGCTTGAATAAGAGTACAGGTAATCCATGTAGTTCTGCAAGGACGTTAGCTAACAAGAGACGTGCAATTTGTCGGGGCTTGGATATTTAAAGAATAACAGACGACAAGAGAAAGAAAGGAGGTTAGTTGGCAGAAAAGGGAAATACGAAGTATACTGAGATTTGCATAAAACTGTAAGTGGATAAAAAAAAAAAAAAAAAGTTCTTGAAGTGATTATCACTAAATTGAATCCAAATTTCTCTGAACATATTTTTTCAAGAAGTGGAAAGTATACAGACGAAACCAGTGTGTGAAATAGGTAAGTGTATTTGAGAAGGGTTATCACCTTTGACAGTGACGGCCCTTCAAGCAAAGGAGGAGGGATGGGTAGGGGGGCAAGCAGAGCGAGCCTTTTACAACTCCTGTAAATATGTTTTAATTTAGGCCAATATATGGCCATATGCAGTAGTTAGTGTATACCTGAGCTCTGTTCAGATAGTAAAAATGCAGTATTCTTTATATCATAAATAATTTCTTTTCTTTACAGCGAAATATGTATGGTGTCTGTCATCTTCAGTCTCCTCTGAATCGCCAGCTCTAGGGAAGTATATTTCTGAAATTTATTGCAAATGATAGGAAAAAATCGTTAAAAAAGGTCTGCATGTTTCAAGTGTTTCCAGAACGTAGAGCCATGCCACAGAATGAAGCTAGGGTGGCTTAAATCATCATATAATAAATTGTGGGCCGGTATTACGAATATGACAAGTTGAGTCTTCTTCACCACGTGATGAGCATCGTCTATAGGTTGCAAGTGAATTGCTATGCATCCAAAATTTCGAAATGAATATCATTAAAGTTATATTCTTATTCACTTTCTGAATGATCATATGTGTACAATGAACATATTCCTCGTAACAGTAAGGAAAACATCTTATTTGAGTGTGTCTCTTATGACCCACGATGGGTCCTCCTTCACAGTCTGTTTCTATTGATATTCATTGTACTTGAGAAGACCAACCTCTCAAATGTCCCCTACTCCGCATTCATTAGAGGCACCCACACATCCACTGCCCTACCTTGCACCTCCTTTACAACCCCATCCATGTGTATATTAAACAGCCATGGAGACATCACACATCCCTGTTTCAGCCCCACATTTAGATCAAAGAATTCACTCAGCTCACCATCCATTCGCACCGTAGCCCTAGCTCCTTCATACATACTCTCCACAGAACTCAACAATTTCCCCTCCACTCCATATGTTCTTAATACCTTCCACATACCTTGCCTATCTATTCTGTCATAAGCTTTCTCCAAGTCCATGAAGGCAGCATACATTTTCTTTCCCTTCTCTAGATACTTCTCCAGTAAACATCTTAGAACAAATATCTGATCTACACACCCTTTTCCCTTCCTAAATCCCCCTTGTTCTACTTCAACTAGCTCCTCTGTTATATGTCTAACACTATCAATCAGTATTCTACCATATATTTTTCCAGTCACACTAAGAAGGCAAATACCCCTATGGTTACCACATACTTCTCTCTCCCCTTTTCCTTTGTATAAAGGAACAATTATTCCTGATTTCCAGTCCTCTGGAACCCTTCCCTCTTCCCAAGCCAATCTACACAACTGCCATATCCACTACACAACAATCTCACCCCCATACTTCATCATTTCACCACACACTCCATCAATTCCTGGGACCTTTCCCATCTTGATCTTCCTCACTTCTTCAGCTACTTCCGCCCTATTGATCTCTTCGTCCCTCCTCTCATCTCTTCTTCTCCCAGCCATTCCCCAGCCACTTGTACATTTATCAGTTTTTCTGAAGGAGGTCGCATTTTAAAGCCCATTTAATGCAGAATATGTCTGTTGTGGTAAATAAACCGTTATATATGGTTATGGTGCAAACTGATGTTTAATAATATAATGGTGTGAAATGAACATTAATGAAATTAATGAGATAAATCTTCCTTCTATAAACATTTTAAATAATTGTAATATATAAATGTTAAACAAATATAACACTCATTGTAGGAGATGTGTCTAGTGGAAAGTATATATATATATATATATATATATATATATATATATATATATATATATATACACACACACACACACACACACATACTTACATACATACACACTCCACTAGACACATCATCTAGAGTGAATGTTACCTTCGTTTAACATTTATATATTACAATTATTTAAAATGTTTTTAGAACAAAGATTTATCTCATTAATTTCATTAATGTTCATTTCACACCATTATATTATTAAACATCAGTTTGCACCATAACCATATATAACGGTTTATTTACCACAACAGACATATTCTGCAGTAAATGGGCTTTAAAATGAAACCTCCTTCAGAAAAATTAAAAACTGTACAGCGGGGATATGATGATTTGCAAACTGGCAAACTTTAACTCCCGTTTTCTCAAAACTATGTTCCTACGAGTTCGCCCCAGTCATTCTCAACGCCTCGGTTGCGATATGCGAAAATGAAAGCAAATTATGAATGACGTAATGGTTGTTGTGCGAGAAGATAATTTGTCATTTAGTGGGAAATGGAAAAAGAATGTTAAGTAGTGAGAGCATAAAAGTATTTTGTTCGAACTGAAAAACAGAAGAAGGTGCAAGTAAGAAGCAAAAATAACGGAACAAGAAAAAGCACTTAGTGCAATACCCGTGCGGCACAATCAGATTAAAAGCCCGCCCACACGATTAGTGGGCATCTGTAGTTCTGAATTACTGCCGTGAGAAAATGTTGGAGAAAACAGCCATATGAATGTGATAAGCTGAAGCATCTTGCCCGCTTCTGGTCCACTGCTTACAACGTTACTCATCACTGTGCACCAGAACTAATGAGCAATGTGCATGGACTCGACAGGCGGCGCGGCGTGACCATGTGGAAAGGCCTGAAGGCTGAACTTTTGATCCTTCCCTGTGCCCTTGACCTTCGACTGACTGCTTTCAATATCGAATGAATTCTTCCTTGCCTGACCCTAAACTCATGCATCAAATTTGGTTCGAAAGTTTTTAAGTTGGTCTTAGTCTGTGACTGACCTTTGATATTGTTGTCAGATCGAATAATTTGTTCTTCTTTAACCTTATTTAATGCCATCCAATCTGATATCGAATAAGATGTATGTGACTCAAAAGGTCCAACAGTGAACCTTGACCATTACCCCTGACAGACTGTTCCAAAAATTGAGTCATTTCACCTTTCGGCTCTTCCATTAAGTTTGGTGAAAATTGGATCAAAACTTTGCCTTTGATTCATGACCTACAATATCTTTCGGCTCCAAACTAATCCCCTGTTCCTCTGATGCACCGAAACTATTATGCCATATTTAGTGTAATGCCAATCAATATTTTTCCTGTTTCTGCTAACAGACAGAGAGACAGATGGACAAAATGGACAAAACACATAACCACATTGCACTGCACGCGCAGGTTTAATAGTGAACACTAATGAGTAGTACTACGAGGGCCTTAACAACAAACAGGAACCTATGTATTGAGGATCAGTGAAGTTGGGTTTATGATCACTAAAGTGTGTTTGGTATGAAGAACGGGTAGGGTGTACCGTAACTACAGATGCAACATTTGCGTTCAACTATATGATATTTCTCAGTGTTCGTATTCTATATACAAATACAAATACTTGCTTCTTTTGGTGACTCAGTTGAAAATAATTACAGAATAGACTGACTTGAAGACACATTCAAATCTGTAATCGTGTTTCAAGCCGAAGAGAACACGTGACTTTACTGAGAGGACTGTTTTCTCAGCTATTGACTCTGAGCTTGTCTTTTGGCGTTCCCTGTCGATTCTTTTAACCACTTTTTGGGGTTCATTATACAAGTCGAACTCGAAAATCTAAACACGTGTCTCACAAGACGAGGTACAGGTACGGGTATTGTCATGACCGAAGCCAGTCAGCACAAAATATAGTCATGGAACTGTGGCTATGAGCGTTGGTAATGAGAATGAAAGAAAACAGAAAGGAAAAAAAAACTGTGGGAAATAAGCGAGCACAAAGAAATTAAATGCTGAGGAAGGCTTTTGGGTTGAGTTGATTTGATCCGTGAAGATATAGAGTAAGAAAGTTTATTACCAAAGGGCATAAGACCATGTATTCAGTCATGAAAGAATAATGAATATGGCTGAGATGATATAAACAAAAAAAAAGAATGTGGCTAAATCAGAAGAATGAAAACGCCTTGGCAGAGCAAGAAGGCGATGTTTCATATGGGAAGATAAGATGTGGGATATGGATAAGGTGAAGTGTATATGACATTTAACATTTTCTGAATCACTCTGCATTACGACAGTGAGACGTGGTTCTCCGCTTGCTCTTGCTTTGCTTCTTATACATGGCGCGAATTTGAAATAAGCCATCGCCGCGCTCAGCAACCTACAAATGTCCATCTTTATAGGATATCTTACGTCTAGCTCCACCACCCACCACCCACCACCATTTCGACCATCCCCCCAACTTCCCTCCACCAACCTTACTCTTTTTCTAGCCTCGGCATCGAACTCATGGGAGAAATGTGTTTGCCACAGACACTTCCGTGCCTCATACAACTTCAGTCTTCAACGGGTGTACTCGACTCACCCTGTCCCACCACGCAGCACCATCCTATATCATCTAAGCCTGTCTTACCTGGTCTTCTCCCTCCTCCTCAACCATTGCCCCCTCACTCACATATGACATCATTCACTCCCTCTTCTTCCATCGTTCAGGCCGTTGCACTCCTGATATAGTACTAATAAAACTGTGCTACGTGTGTGTGTGTGTGTGTGTGTGTGTGTGTGTGTGTGTGTGTGTGTGTGTGTGTGTGTGTGTGTTCTGAAAATGGTTTGTGGGACTGGGAAAACTAAATCAGGTTATAAAGGAATGAAAGCGTTTATAAAGGTAAAGTTCATAAAAATAGAAAGAAATGAAGAGTCGCATGCAAAGCCATCAGTGTAGGCAGAAAGAAGAAACATAAACACATGAAAAAAGTAACATGAGGGAAAAGAAAATATGAAGATAAGGAGGCGAATAGTTTTTTCAATCAAGAACGTGACCCTAAAAAGCTAGACAAGAAAAAAGAACAGAATAACACGGAAGGAAAGAAAAAGAAATGTTTGCTTGCAAGGAAAATAACTACGAGGGGAGAAAAATAACACGTAAAAAAATGTCGGTTAAGAAGAAAGAAGTAGTACGAGAAAAAAGAATTAACACGTAAGAAAGGAAAAAGGAATGTTTGTTGACAAGGAGGAGCTTCGTGGTTGGTGTGAGGATGGAAGGCCATAACAGTGTTGCTGGAATATCGCGTTACGACCTCAGTGCCACCGTCTCCCTCGCCGTATTTCCATATTTCCAGCCACCACTCACGGCCTACGCAACCCCCATGCTTCACATAATATTTCTAGGAAGGGCTTATACCTCATGCTGACTCCAGGTTTCTTATGCTATTCCCGCCTCAACAACTTTTATAATTATAATATTCATGGGCAGCGCTCACACCTTTTATATTCCTTAGGTTTCCCAGGGAAAATTCACAGCCCATGGATCCTCCAGGCATCTTAAAATACTCTTACTGAATATTTACATCTTATACTTCCTCTTAGCTTCTCTTGATAATGACCAGGATCATTCATAGCCTGAACAAGCCCTAAACTTCCCATTATATTTCCAGGCAACATTTATAAAGCATGGAGCATTTATAGCGTTGGCAATTCCCATCATAATATTCGCAAGCTGCGTTCAGTAAATAAATAGATTTTATATAAATAAATAAATAAATAAATAAATATATATATATATATATATATATATATATATATATATATATATATATATATATATATATATATATGAGAGTATATGTAAGATGCGAAATCTAAAGGTGAACGTAGCAAAGGGTAACATTTTTATCTTTGAGAGAAGTGAAACCATGGACAGGATAGTGAAACTTAGTGGTCAGGCTATGGAGAATATGAATGCCTTCAAATATTTAGGTGGTGTGTTAAGCAAGGACGGAAGTTCAGATGATGAAGCACATGAAAGGGTACAGCGGGAAATAAAAGTTCTTGGTTCATTGACAGCAGTGGTAGCGAACTGGAAAAAGAATATGAATGTAAAAAAGTCTCTGCATAACAGTATTGCCATCCCCACTGTAACGTATGGAAGTGAAGCCTGGACACTGTTGGAAGGATTCAAGTCAAGAGCAGTCAAAATTGGTTATTTGGGAGGAGCATGTGGAGAGAGAGAAAGAGAGAGAGAGAGAGAGAGAGAGAGAGAGAGAGAGAGAGAGAGAGAGAAAGCTGGGGCAGTGCAGGAGTGTTGCGGTGTTGCTGTGGATGTGCTCGAAAGTGGATGTCAACCTGGGTGGCAATGGTTGGCCTGAATAAGTCTATGTCTGTCACGATGAGCATTTGATTTATATTCAATCCATATTTTGTCTTTGCGTCAACTTATGAGGCATACTTGTTTTTGTACCACAGTGAAATAGGCTTTCTTTGTCGCCTGCCACCCGTCTGCTCCCTTTCTTCTTTGTTGTGGCCGTCTTGAGAGTATCACAAATCTCTGAAGATGTCTGATACCAAAGGGCAGACCATACACCAGATTTTCAAAGCTTAAAAATAAAAGAGCTGCACTGTAATCACGAGTGGTTTCCGCTTCCCAGTCTTTACAGAAGTCCAGCCCCCTTTTTTAATTTACTTATTCCAACTTAGAACAATTTCAAGTGCCAGTCGCACGCTACGTCAGCTCCCTGCCTCTCCCGTTTCCACATTTCTTTAATCTAGAATGTTTAATTACGTGAAGCAAAGAATAACGATGCTTCTGTATTTTGATAATATTTGATGTTTGAACGAAAAGGGATTGTAAACAAGAATATCCTGATTATTAATGATGTTATTGATTGTGAAATGTAATTGACGAAAATGTAACTACACTTACCACAATGTGGTAATGGTAGTCTATCTATCTATGTACCTAGGCTGCTTCCCCCAAGGAAAGGGAGGTAGCCGAGACAGGACGACACACTCCCCATTTACAGTACTCGTCCATTCAAACACATTCATTCGCATCTTAGCCCCAAAGGGGAGAAGGGACAGATCCTCACCACACCACACCACACAAGGGTCAACTGCGCAGTGCAATCATTGACATCCACAGTAGGGCCCGACAACAGAGCTGGTTTACCCCTTCCACATCGTAATAGACCCATCCCCCTACCCGCACCTGACCTGGTCAGCTGATCAGACAAAATGGGGGAGAATATCCCCTCAGGGCTGCGTCGTCATATATTCATTCACAATTTCTCTCCATTTATTTCTGTCACGCACAACCACTCTTCCTTGCTCAACAGACATCCCTCTCACATCCAGCGCTCTCTTCACACTGTCCATCCATCCTATTCGTAATCTCCCTCTCAGCCTTACACCTCTCACATCAGATCTAGTTATCTTTTTCACCAATCGCTCATTATCCATTCTCTCCATATGCCCAAACCATCGCAACATCCCCTGCTCAACTCTACCAGCCATCTCCCAAACAACTCCAGTTCTCCTTCGCACTTCATCATGTCGCATGCGATCCATACTCGTCACTCCACACATACTCCTCAGACACCTCATCTCCATTACATTCAAACTTTTCCTCTCTGCTACACCCATATTCCATGTTTCAGCCCCATATAACGCAGTCGGTACCACAACACCCTCATACTGCCTTCTCTTTACATCCATTCTAAGGGAACGACATCTAAACACCTCTTTCATTCCTCCCAGCACCTTTCCTACTTCATTCATTCTAAACTTCACTTCTGCATCGATTCTTCCATCCACAGCAACATGCGACCCTAAATATTTAAAACACTCTACCTCCTCAAGCAACTCACCATTCAAAACTATATTCATCCCCCTACCATCTACGAACCTCGTACACTTCATCACTTTACTCTTTTTCTCATTTACTTCAGTTTCCTCCTTTCACACACCCTTCCAAACTCCTCTACCAACTGTCTCAATCACTCCTCTGAATCAGCCACCACCGCAGTATCATCTGCAAACAGCAGCTGCTTCAGATTCCACTCTCCACCATTAACATTCACCAGACTCAGACCTCCACCTAAAACTCTTGCATTCACCTCCCTTACAACACCATCCATATTAATATTAAACAACCAAGGCGACATCACACATCCCTGCCGCAGCCCTACTCTCACAGGAAACCAATCACTCACAGCATTTCCCACTCTTACACACGCTCTACTATTTACATAAAAACTCTTCACCCCTTTTAGTAACCTACCATCAAGTCTATACAGTCTTAAAACAGTCCACAAAGCCTCCCTATCAATTCTAATGGTGGTGCTTATATAAATTTAGTGTAATGGTGACTATGACTATGTGGTATGTTATTAGTGACCATGAGGTATGATACCATTTTGACCATGTGGTGTGGTGGTCTTTATACCCATGTGGTGTGATGATCTGTATGGCTACCGTATGTGGTCTGGTGGTGTATACGACATGAGGTTTGGTGATATTTATAACCATGAGTTATGGTGGCATTTGTGGCCATGTGGTGTACTGGTGCTTATGACCGTATGATTTATTGGTGATTATGGCCATGTGGTGTACTGGTGCTTATGACAGTATGATTTATTGGTGATTATGGCCATGTGGTGTACTGGTGCTTATGACAGTATGATTTATTGGTGATTATGGCCATGTTGTGTACTGGTGCTTATGACAGTATGATTTATTGGTGATTATGGCCATGTGGTGTACTGGTGCTTATGACCGTATGATTTATTGGTGATTATGGCCATGTGGTGTACTGGTGCTTATGACAGTATGATTTATTGGTGATTATGGCCATGTGGTGTACTGGTGCTTATGACAGTATGATTTATTGGTGATTATGGCCATGTTGTGTACTGGTGCTTATGACAGTATGATTTATTGGTGATTATGGCCATGTTGTGTACTGGTGCTTATGACAGAATGATTTATTGGTGATTATGGCCATGTGGTGTACTGGTGCTTATGACCGTATGATTTATTGGTGATTATGGCCATGTTGTGTAATGGTGCTTATGACAGTATGATTTATTGGTGATTATGGCCATGTGGTGTGGTGATGATTATGACCAAGTGAAGATGAGGTGTTTATGAGCATGTGGTGTAATGTGTTTATGTTCATGAGTTGCAGTGATTTGAGACCATGTGGTGTAATGGTTTTATGACCATGTGGTGTAATGGTATTATGACCATGTGATGAGGTGGTGTATAGCAATGAGGTGTGGTGGTGTGTATGGCCATGAGGTATGACACACACACACACACACACACACACATATATATATATATATATATATATATATATATATATATATATATATATATATATATATATATATATATATATATATATATATAATATGTGTGTGTGTGTGTGTGTGTGTGTGTGTGTGTGTGTACAATATGTATGTATGAATGATATCTGAAGAAGTCAGGACGAAAACATTATAGAATGGAGGACGGGGGGCGAGGCCATGATCTCCAGTTGCCGGATGAGGAGCGACCCTAAAAATAAAAAAAATAAAAAATGAAAAAAAAAAGGTTGAGAGCCACTGCATTAGAGGAAGTAACATAAGATGGTTTGGTCATGTGGTAAAAATTAAGAATAAGAGACTGACTAGAAGCGTGTATGTGAGGAAGATGGAAAGAGGGAGGGGCCGACCGAGAATGCAGTGGTATATAAGAGGGGGTGGGAGCTGGAGAGAAGGCAGCTTGATAACAAAGAGACGATTGGCTTGTAGATACACATACCTTGATTTAGTCATCTGGCTATAGATAGATAGATAGTCTGGTACAAAGATAGACAGATAGATAAATAGACAGACAGATAAACAGACAGACAGATAGCTTAATTGATAGACAGACTGATAGACAGTAGATAGACAGCATTTACGACCAGTGCACCACCTACAGTGTCACTGTAAATATAAACAAACACGAACATCCTAAGGGACTATCCGGCTTCAAAAATATTTTAAAAAATTATGAAAACACAAACTTGAAACACACTTGGGAGCAGCACAAAGCAGTTCTAGAAAGTTGTGAGATGAAGGTGGAAACTGCCAAATGAGGTGGTTACGTGCTTCTACTGGCTTCCAAATTATGTTCTATGCAACTTATCTTCAGTCATTTCAGGCCACTTTAGATACTATACACCCATTGATTTCGGTCATAATTATCAGCCATGTTTACACCCACTCACAGCCATGATGGTTCTGTTTTGTCATTTCAGTTCCACGCTGTTCAGTATTAATCCACTATATTCAGTTTTGGACCCTTCATATCCAGTTAGGTTCATTCAGGCCAATTAATGTTTATTCGTGATCTTCACATTCAAATCGGCATACTTAGATGAATTAAGACTCATTCATGGTTAGGTAAGTCCTTTTTAGACCAGTTCGAATTAGGTTCACTTAAATTCATGAACCCCACTTCCATTGAAATCAGGTTCTTCACATTTAAACCGTTCTAATCAGGTTTTGGTTTTTGAATGCAGGACACAAGTAGTCTGGTGTAATTTTTTAAAATCTGATTTTCTTTTTCTTCCTCTATTAATTAAGAAAAGGTATATTTAGGACATCTCAGGGCCAGTGAGGTTCATTCAGGTCCAGTTACGTTCATTCAGGGTCTTTAGGTTCATTGAGGTTGTTAGGTCAATTCTGGTGCTTTCTTGGTCATTTATATCCAGTTAGGTTCAGTTCGGTCCTTTCACACCCAACTTAACCAGCGAGATTAATGCAGGTGCAGTACAGTCACATCCATTCACGTCATTTTAAATCCCTTCTTGCCCTTCTGCATCACTTCAACCAAAACAACATCCAAACGTATTAGTAAAACACTGCTTAATTTTTTTTATGTTTTAGTCCCTGCAGATCCATCAGGTCAAATGAGGTCAGTATGTATTAGGTCGATTGAAATCATGCCAACGAAGGCCATATGTCAGGTTTTCAATGTAATGGTTTTTCAGAGACGACAATTTAGGTATGTCAGGTTCATTTAGGTCCTTGTATGTATTGTATAGAATAAGATTAACCTAAGTCAACACAGATTTCCTTTAGTGTATTTTCACCAAGGCAAACACCAAAATAATTGCGCCTCCTTGTGCAAATATTTTTAAGATATGTCAGTTTTGGTCTGTCAGGAATGTGTGAAGCAGGTGGAGACTAGCAGGCAGCACGAGTTGGGCCAATGATGGGTGGCGAGTCGCAGAAGGTGAAACTTATGTATATGGGTGTTGTTGGTCAGCTGGTAGTTGAAGCAGTCATTATGAAGATATTCACCACATCAAGCAGCAATGAGTTGTGTGGTTGAAAAGGAGTATGCAGGAAAGGGTGGGAAGAGAATCAGTCACTAAATATCGATTCAGCCCGTGGGATGGTGATCAGTTACAAAAAAATCGAGTCAGCTCATATCTGTGAAGGCGCATCCTAAACATAACCCTACAGGTACAAGGAAAACTCTGGCCAGGCCATGTCTATGAAGGCTCGTGCCAAACATCAACCCTATCTGTATAAGCTGAACAATGGGACAATAATACTATCCCTTTTCATATACCACACGTCTCATGACACAAAGAACAAGGAAACCGCGCAAGGAATAATATAGAGAATGTGCATATACGAAAATTAGATTGAGAGGAGGTAGTGAGCGAGACTAGACCTGAACAGACCTCACCGTCATCCTTTCAGACTATAACAGGTACCGGCTCATGGGACCTGACTGCCTATTATCCAGGTTATGAAGTCTCAAATATATCCGAAGGGTCGGAGGATCGAAACCACCCAAGGGTCATTGGTAGACATCAGGAAGGGCATCCGGTCATAAAATGCTACACGCTCCATATATATATATATATATATATATATATATATATATATATATATATATATATATATATATATATATATATATATATATATTGCAGGAATATAATTCAAGAAAATGAACTCTTTGAGTGCACAGTGAGGTTGGATGGTGAGGAAAGGGAAAACGCGAGTACATTAAAGTACTTGGGCAGTGTAATGTGTAAGGATGGAAGTTTTGAGGATGAAGTGCATGAAAGGGTACAACAGGGAAAAAAAGTTGCTGGTTCTTTGAAAGCAGTGATAAGGAATAGGAAAGTGATGAAAGTAAAGGAGTTGCTTCATGATAGTATTGTGATACAAACTATAACGTATGGAAGAAGAGCTTGAACTTTTTTTAAAGGACGCAAGTCAAGAATGAAAGCATTGGAAATGAGTTATTTGAGAGGAGCATGTGCAGTTACATGGAGGAACAGACTTACATGTGAGGAAGTGGAGGAGTGTTGTGGTGTGGATGTGGAGGTGATAGAAAGCGTTAGGAGAAATACAGAGGTGGTTTGGGCGTGTGGAGAGGATGGAGAACGAGAGACCGTGAAAGTATTCGTCTGGCAGGAAGGACGAATAACAGCAGTAAATAAAATCTAATTAGACTCGGCAAAGGTGTGAGCTCTCTCGGTGTTCTGCTTTTTTTTTTGTATATATATTAATTTCAACGCCAGTTTAACTGCCTTGGTAAAAGCGTGGCCAGAAATAATCGTAACAGAAATCCTGAAACATCACGTGTCAACCAAGAAAATGTCCAAACCAAACACGTGTAGCTACATATTTTATCGCAGTACATAGATTCCCCAATATTTTCTTTAGAAATACAATATATTCCAGGGTCATTTTAAAGACTTCCCTGCGTCTAATTACACCACTGTTTTCTGGATATATGAATTAATGTGGAATACCTGTACATATCAGCAGAAAAACATTACTCCTTCTTCAGTTATAGTCTTATGAAGTGCATCACCGATACTTTTTCTTCTTTTAGCATTTTTATTATTCTGTGTGATTCCTCAATTCTTTCTTTAAAAGGCATCCCTGTGTAACCCACCATCGTTGTTTTTACCCACGAATGATAAACAGAGTATGACGAATGTGTTACTTATGGTGAGTGGGGAGAAGGAGGGGAGGGGGGGGACAGGAGAGGGGATTAGGGGCAACAAAAAGGGAGGGGAGGGTGGTGGGTCGGTTATGAGAACATTAGTGGAAAAATTTTCAGTATTTCAGCCCTTCACACACACGCACACACACACACACACACACACACACACACACACACACACACACACACACACACACACACACACACACACACACACACACACAAACTGGTCTTCTATAGTCTATAATTCCTCCTGCGAACATCGGAACCTCAAATCCGTTCAGTCTCGCTCTGAATAGTAATGTGTATTGCAATATCTTTATAGTTCTCTTTGTGGGAAGCATCATCTTGTAGCTTTCGAGCAAATTTCTTCATTTTTCAGCAGTAAGAAAACAGTTTATGTAGCAGCAGGCTTAGCAATTTTGGCACACAGCTTGGAAAACTATGAGGAAAATTTACCCAGACTAAGGAAGTGTGACCTGCTGTTCATACAGTGCGCTGTGCAACCGTCGGTGGAGGAATACAGCACCAACAGATGGAGAAGATATTTTCTTTGCTCTTAACAATTTCCTGTATCGAAGAAGATATATTTCCAAGTATAATATCAAATCTTTCTAAAAGTAAAGGAGCGGAAATCTAGGGAATGACAGTTAATTTTGGCATTGTAACTAGTAAAAATGAATGTTAAAGCTGAAATAATAGTCTTAGTATCCTTGTGACACTCATCGTCTAAAACAAAATGATGTGCAGATTTTAAGATAAGAATTTCCTTCAAGTCAGCGTACCAGTGGCAGTGTCTTGTGGTGTCCTCACACCCATCGAAGCCACCTTTGTGCACTACCTCGCCTGTTCCTACAAATTACATTTTGGAGTGTTCCTCTGTCTAGGTTTTAAACAATCGTTTATTTGCTAGTACCGTAAATGAAGTTCAACGAAATAATCCCGTAGACGACATCCAAGGCTCTGGTGCGACCAACCTTGAAAAAGAGCTTTCTTTCCGTCTGGCTTTTCGTTCAAGTTGTAAGGGTCGCAGTTGTGGACCGATCTGGACAATTGAGGTGTCCAATGAATCCTCTTGAGGTGAGGGTGTATCCTTGCCTCAGTGGCCATCAGGTGGAAATGCCTTTGTGACGCTATAAGAATGTCAGCTGATAAGCCAACAATCAAACGTCACCTCCCTCCCTTTCTTACACACACACACACACACACACACACACACACGCACGCACGCGCTCGGGGGGGGGGGAGTGTGTAATTATCCTACTCTAATAAACCTACGTCTACTGAAGTTATATTAGTGTAGCCATTCTTCCCCTTCATCATTCACCCTTTCTCGTTACCCGTCTCCGCCCCGGAGGGGCTCGGGTACGGGTATTGTTTTCACTCGGTTTGTCTGTTTGTCTGTCGGCCTGTTTTTAACAACTTTAAGCAAAAACTACTGGTGCGATTTTGTCTAAAATTACAGGGATGATGGGCTATGACCTTCTGGTCACCTTATTAAATTTTGGACCAAACTGGGCTAAGGCCCAGGCTGTAGGTCCAAAAAAAAAAAAAAAAAAAATCCCCATAACTCCTTTCAAAATCGTCATATCGACAAGAAACCAAAACCTAAAGGTGCATCCTTCAGATCTGCATCCTATAACATGCCTCAACACATCAGGGGGGTCACCCCCCTAGTTAGCGGTAGGGGAGTCAATATCAGGTGGGTCAGGCCTACAATTTCAAATGGGCATAAAATCATCAATTTTCACACAATTTACTCCAAATTTTGTATGTGACATCTTTGGCTAGATATCCTGTTGTGTTCATACGTCAGCACTAAAATGACTACCGGGGACGGGTTTGCTGTGCCTTGGCACCGCTTCTTGTTTCATCTCATGTTCCCTCATAGTTTTATTGCCTGGCACAATTTACTCGTGTGCTTGGGCACTTGGAACTCTTCCACAGTTCACCGTTTTTTCCGTGTTCGTCTGTGTGTCAGTGTTTGTGCCGGATTTGCATTTCAATTGAAAATATGCAGATTCAGCCAACTGGACCGCACCTTCCCTCCCGGACCCTGCCCATGGAGCTCATTTGCATGGGAAAATAAAGCGCAAAATTGACCCCGAGTTTCATAAATCACTTGTAAAACTCTTAGGCTCAAATTAATTACTCAGATGAATAAAGTCGCATGTCGCTAGCTGAACAGAAAGTTGGAATTGTTCTGACAAAGAGGATTATGGTACTAGTAATAATAGTAATTAACGCTCTCGGGTCCTGTACTCACTGCTATGAATAACCTCGTCTGGTGTCTGCTGAACGAAGATAGCGCAGTTGCACTGACCATGAGGGAGTTAATGAGGCTATACCACTTATACTCTAGCCTACACTTGCCATCTCTCCATCTTCAGCGCTCAGTTGTAAGAATAATCTAACAATATTGATGCTAATCATGAAGAAGTGCTATGGAAAAGCTGCAGAACTGAAATACTGTCCTCTTCCTCCACTGGCCAGCGTGACATAGGCTGCAGGAGGACGAAAATCTGGGCCAGGTTACGGTAAGGGGCGTATAATTGGTACGGGTATTACCACAAAGGCCCATATGACTCAGTGGAATATATCGTTTGGGGTTAGGCTAGCTGAAGAAAAATACAAGAGCTGCCCTGACCGTGAGAAGGCTGCTGGTACCAACAATAATGCTGACAGAATTAATACCCCCAGGCCATGGCGCCTTACTTTCATCTTAATAAATTCGTCTTGTGTTGGCTGGCATGTAATACTAGAGTTACCCCTACCACGAGAGAGCTAAACAAGACACTGGATACAGAGGGAGAAAGACATACTGTGATTTAATTCGGACAATAATTTAAATACGTAATGGGACAGGGAGTGAAAAAGAGGAAAATGCGGGAATGTAAGGAGCGAGAAACAGTTAAGAGCAGAAGGGAGGGACTGATGGAAGGAGAAAGTTGGAATGGAACGCACCTGAAGGCTTAACAGAGAAAAGGAATGGGCACTCGGCGAAAGTGGCCGACATTCTGCAGTCTACCGGGTTTTTGTCCAAGGTGAAGCCAAAACAACAATCCATCTGTCTATCTATCTATCTGTCTATTATCTATCTATATATCCAGGGGCAGGATCCTACTGCTATTTGGCACGTCCCCGGGTAGCAGAAGGGCGAGGTCTTGCAGATATATGAAGTACGCAGACCATGGAACCTCCTATAGATATGTAGGGCTCCATCGACGGTACTTACTGAATAAGGCAGCACAGAAACTTCATTTCACCAGAAACTATGTGGCAGGGAAGTGAGATTATTTCCCACAATCTGCCCAGCCAAATATGATTTGTTTTGTAAATTAAAGAAAAGCATTCGGTATCTGAATAATAATCGCCCGCCAGAATATGCTGTTGGCCAAGTTACAAGCTACTTACAAGCCAAATGTGAAGAAAATTCGCAAACTTCTACGGAATTGAGTCTCCGTGTTGCACAAAAAGCCAATCCATATTTAAAAAAAAAAAAGTCCTTTGGTATCCATTTTGGTGACCTTGAACTTGACCCCGAGTGCCCATTTTCGAACTCGACCAAGATTTTGGCGATATCTTGATACCCTGAAGGTTTCATGTTGATAGCTCAAGGCGTTCATGAGATATAATGGTAACAGATTCACAGACAGTGGTAAAACACACACACACACACACACACACACACACACACACACACACACACACACACACACACACACACACACACACACACCGCTCGCTGATGCAGTGGTAACGCTCTCGCTTGCCAACTGGTAGACGGGAGTTCGCGCCTCGCTCAGGTTGCGAAAAGTTTCACTGACGAAGTGGGTGGTTACTGTCCCCCTTGAGCAAGGGGACGGGTGTGTGCGTGTGTGAAGGTCACAGCCTTGCCCTTAGATCGGACTATATGAGCCCTCAGCTCCCTTCCGGGAGGGTAAAAGCTGACCATCACGACCATCAAAGTGATCCTGACCAACCCGGTGAATTACACACACACACACACGGACTAAAACATTATCGCTCCGCCTTGCTAAAAGCTGGCGACAATGATTTCACAGGCGTTTCAGTTGGATCATTGTCGAATAAGGTGTTATGATGTCCACTGGAAGGAGGTAATAGTTAAAATCATTATTTCATTTTCTGTTCGAGCACAGAAATCAGTTATGATATAACTATGTATACTACTGAGGCCAGCATAAGGCCACTACTGTAATGAGCATGAACATAAATACGTCACTTACTGACCATTGTGCAGGTCCTCCTCGAGGGGGATGAGTAGCGGTATCACCACGTTGATGGCCATGGTCGCTCACACTCTTATTGCTTCACTGAATGTCAGGCTGATTACCAGCTACAGTTTATTGTACAACACTGGTTTGAGTCTCAGTCAATACAATGCACACTAGATAAGCACATATAGCCTCTTCTTCATTAATGGAGTCACTGGGACTATGTCTGTTTAAGCTAAGTTTACTGTTCACAACAGGTTTTGAAGGGCCAGTTAAGCAGGCTAAATTTCAGAGAGATCGTTCTGGAAACAAAGCTCTACGAAGCAATGCCTCATCACAGACAATATGCATAACAGTATTTGAAGATACCAACACTGGTACAGGTGTATATCAGTATAATGCTAGAGAAATTTTGTTCCGATGCAGTGTCTGTAGGTCGGTCACTTCATATGATAACGATCGACAGCTGAATTTACCTGTTGTTGGTCAAACAGTTATCAGTCATGACTGCATATAGTTATCTTTCTGAAAGTCACAATGATGCTAATTACAATGAAATACCATATAATGACAAGGTGGATCTGTTTCAGACATTACTGACAACAACTGCGACTCACACACATGATTTATCCTTTGATCTTCACAGTGATAATTAGCCACAGAGCAGGGATGATGCGCACCGGGCCTCCCAACACTATATATAGCAAGTGTATGTTAAAAGCTATTCACACAGAGTAACATACCGTAATGGGCACTTTGCTACTGTACTGGTGGTTCTTTGATGCTTCTCTCTACAACATTAATGACTTTTACTTATCTACACGCGTCTAATAAGTGGCCTGAAACAATAGATAATAGATACAAATGCACCACAATGTTCAACAATGACTTGGCCATATGAAAACGAGTCGCATATCATTCTTTTTTCCGTTTAACTCTGAGCAATGCACTGACGTCACTGAAGCATGTGGTCGTGTGGCTGTAACTGTGGGTGTGTGAGAGGTGACAGGCGGGGTGGGTGCTGCTGGACCCCTGCTCACCACACCGCGATGACTCCACCTTCACGTCACCTGCAGTGTCAAGGAAATTAAATATTAAAATCGTTAAATAAGGTAAAAGAAGAGGACAATGTTTTGCAGGAAATGTGTAGGTGGACTGTAGCTTTGCTTGTCACTTAAAAAAAAATTACATTTTATATAAAATTAGTTTATTCATAATAACTGGCTGTACTCAAAGTAATTTGCGATTCCATGTCTGGTGATACAAAACTAGCACTGTGGTAGTGAATCAAGTGTTGTTAGGCGCGCGCCAGCACACACACACACACACACACACACACACACACACACACACACACACACACACACAGTCAGATCACTGGTGATGGAATCTATTCTGGAACAAATTTTCTGGTTGTGTGGTGTAAGAAGAGGGGTTGCGGCAGAGGCTGTCAAGCGAGGCAAAGGGGTAAAGGAATGTAATTACGATGGAAGAGGAAGAAGGAAAGCGGAGATGAATGGCGTAAATGATGAGACGACGGTGGGTAATGAGGGAAGGAGAATGTGGAAAGGCGGAGAGGAAAAGGTAAATGTCTGGACAAAAAAGATAAGGAATAATTGAAGGAAGTGGAAGATGGAGTTGGACAAGACTGGAGAGAAACGTAAAAAGGAGAAAGAAGGAGACGATGGTAAAGAAAGGCAATTGGAAATATATCCAATGAAAGGAAGCGAGGGAGAGGGAGAGGGAAGATCAAAGAAAGGACGTGGAAGGGTAAAGGAAGCAGGGAAAGAGAAGAAGATAAGAGATTAGGAAACGAAAGGAAGGAAAAGTTGAATCAGAATGGGAAGGATACGGACAAAGAGCTGGTGGGGAAGGTTATGGGAGGCAGGGGAGTCACTCGGAATATCAGGGAGGTTTATAGAAGGTGGAAAATGAGAGAGAGAGAGAGAGAGAGAGAGAGCATCGTCTTTTAAACTGTTAAAGCATACAACATTGTGCCATAAGGGAACTCAGAAAGAAGATCCATTGCCGCTCATATATCAAGTGATACACAAAGAAATGAAAGCCATTAAGAGGCAAGCATCATCAGTCACCAGGCAAAACACTGAAGACAACAGGAGCATCCACCAGCGGCAGGAAAAATAGTGTCAGTGATGGCAGGTGGCGGTGAGGGGACTGAGAGGCGCGAGGGGGGAGTGGAGGGAAGACCACCGATGTGACTTATAAGTGAGCAGTAAGTGGGGAAATATGTGACAAGGCCGGAAATATCAGTCTCGGTAGGTCTAATTCGCAGATCCATCTCTTCGTGGTTAGGTTAGGTTCGTTAGACTGGGTTTTTGTGGCCTAGGCTGGGTTTCTATGGCCTAGGCTGGGTTCCTGTGGCTAAGGCTGGGTTTCAGCGGCTTATCTCCAGGTTAATTTGAGACCTGCTATTTTAGCTCTGTAAATTCCCAAACGCGAAATGATAAGCCACTGTAACCAGCCAAATGATCTTGACCGTGTGGGGATGCAGCTGTGACCTAACCCTAACAGAATCCATTACTTACCACCATGCTGTATTTCCCAACGTTTTGATGGTTATCGGCGTCTAAATGCATCCATAGCAATGACGACCAATCAAGAGTGTTGGATGAAACTGTCATGGAATATTAACTGAAGTAGACTCAAGGAATGATGGAACTGTTGACTGTTTGGATACATTGTAATGTAATTTATTTATTTACCAGTTCATTTATTTATTTATTTTTTTTTTTTGGGGGGGAGGGATTTGGCAATCAACCACTGGCCAGTGGATCATGGTTACAAAGCAAATTAATAATAATAATAATAATAATAATAATACATAAAAAAGCGTTTGGATTTCAATACACTTCCGCGATCGCGCGTGTGATTTACATAGAGAATAATGTAAGCACCGTAACATATAATTTAAAACCCAGCAAACAAATCGCCGTATTATACTAAAACCTAAACAGAAAAATAGTCAACCAGGCTAAGTCACAGTTTTATTACAGTAATCGGGGTAAATTACCTCAGTGAAAAGAATACCATGGAGTGCAAATGCCCAGCACCTAATTATACTGAACACTGGCAGTCTGCCACAGCTGACGATCAGGTGAGGCACAGGGATTGATATAGAGGACATCAGTACGTCAAAGAACTCCTGTGATTACGGCAGATGTTGACTCAAATAAAGAAGAAATATAATTTTGGCAAAAAGTTATATATATATATATATGTATATATGTACGAGGTGCTACCCAAAAATTCCAGCAAATTGAGCAGAGGGATGCAACCGTTTGCAGTTTTGCTTTTTGCCCCTAAGAGGACTCAGCAACATCCTTTGTGCGTCAGTGTGACCCCGGCCGTGTCTGTGAGCGGACATGTGGTTGAGCCACGCTTACTATTATAAGCTGGTGTGTAAGTGGTTTGGCGGTTTTGCAATGGCAAACCAGTGGCGCAGCAATGTCAAGTCGATGTTGATCGGTTTCTTCGATATCCAAGGGATTGTTCACAACGAATTCGTCCCACCCAGTCAGTCTGTCAGTGGAAAGCTTTACTGCGAAGTTTTGCAGCATCTGAGGGAGAACATCTGCCGCAAACATCCAGAACAGAGGAAGAACAAGGACTGGGTCCTGCATCAGGACAACGTCCCCGCACACACATCAGTTGTTGTCGGGCAGTTCCTGGCTTCCACTAACACGGTAGTCATTCCACACCCACCCTATTTGACTGACCTTGTCCCCTGCGACTTTTTCTTGTTTCCCAAGCTGGAATTACGACTGAAAGGGTGTCGATTTGACTCGATCGAGGAGATCCAGACAGAATCGCGGGAGCTGATCAAGACCATCACGCCTGAAGCCTTCCAGGGATGCATGGACTGGTGGAAAAAACTCTGGGACCATTGTATATACGCCCAAGGGGACTATTTCGAAGGCGACAGTGAGAACTAGGAGGTAAGGTAACTTATTTTCCTACAGTATTCTAATTACTGGAACTTTTCGTTAGCACCTAGTATACTGTATATCTATCTATCTATCTATCTATCTGTAATGTATATACTGTGTGTGTGTGTGTGTGTGTGTGTACTTATTGTGTGCATATATATATATATATATGATTGCATGTATTTATGTATGTATGTATGTATGTATACTATACTAAATGCTTGAATACTGTCACTGGGTCAGAGGGTCTGAAAATAGTTTCGTACTCCTCTTGTCATCACAAATGCTGGTTACGTCCCTGCCTTTCGTTTTCCCATCCCAGTGTGTTTGGATGCCAGTCACTACGGCCCTGCCAGTCCCATCACTTAGCCTTATCGCTCCCCTCTTGCACACTCATCTTCCCGACCCCTCTCTCAAAAACTCATTTCCTCACATATTGTCAGTCTTCGATTTTGCTTCCCCTTTAGCAGCTTTCTCTCCTCTCCTGAACTTATCCCCTCTCCCTCATCCTGAATTTTCTCCCTTCCCCTTCTAAAGATTCCTCTCCTCTAAACCTGAAGTTTTTTTTTTTTTCTCTTCTCCTTCATTAATGGAGTCTCCTTTCTTTTCCTAAAACCTCCTTCCCTCCCATCCTGAAATTTCCACCTCTTACTTTCTGAGGTTTCCTTCCCCATCCTTCTTTAGTTCCCTCCCCTTCCGTCTTCTCCTAAAGTTTTTTCCCCTCCACTCCTTAAATTTCCTTTCCTCTCGTTCCCTTCCAAAGTTTCCTTCCGTTCTCACATAAAGTTTCCTCTCTTCCCCTCCTAAAGCTTCCTCCTCTTCCTTCCTGTAGCCACCGACCTTTAACTCTGGCTGATATTTATATTTATTTTTACTGGCTGTCCTTAAAAGATTCACCTGTTCACTCCATCATTTTCCTCCCCTCTTTTGGGCAGACTGGTGGTACAGTGGTTAGCACATCCAGGCTGCACTGAAAAAGCCAGAGTTCGAGTCCAAAGCTGGTTAGACTCTGGGGCAAAGCTGGTTTTCCTTTATGTCTCAGTCCCCCCAGAAATACAAATGGGGACTTGGATATAAAAAGTCCGGTATTCACAGGAAAGATCGTGACTTGGTAAACCTTCATTGTCTGCCTGAATCCCTTTAATCTGAGGACGTATTTTCGTTATATTCTTGCTATGTCCAGATAATTTAATATTTTGGGATATCTCTTGCAGTGTAGAGGTAAATGAAGGCCGTATGTAACCTCTCCAGTTCGGAAAGTCTCTGCAAGCTGAATAAAGCCACCTGGAGACAGGAAGAATATTATGGAATGTACGTCACCGGACTGATGGGGTTAATGACCCGTGTGCAATCATTAGCCATTAATCCTAAGCCTTCTTTTTCTTCTTCTTGTCTTCTTCATATTCTTCCTTCCGGTTCCTCTCATCCACTCCTCCTGTTCTTCTCCATGTTATCATTCCGTGATCACTGTCAGGCTCCAACGACGCAGTCTGAGCTGAAAGTTGTCTGGCGCTAACTGCAATAGGGTAATATTTTGTTCTGACCATGAGAGGGTTGATGGTGCCAGTATTAACACACAGACTCTGACGACTCGCTTTGAGCTGAATAACATCATTTGACTTTATTCAGAAAAGAATACTAGAGCTGTCCTCACCATGAGAGGGTTAATAGTGGCTGCTTGGCGTTTCCCCGAAGTTTAGCTGATAACTGTCCCTCAGTATTAACGCTGTGCACTGATTAGCCAACCTCGTAGTCCTCTTCGTGATGCTTTTTTTTCCCATCCATTTTTGCATAGACATATCCATATCAAGTGGTTTCTCTCTCTCTCTCTCTCTCTCTTTATATATATATATATATATATATATATATATATATATATATATATATATATATATATATATATATATATATATATTGTTACGGAACAGAGAAAACTGTCCCACAAAGTTCCAGGTTCAAAACAAAAGAGTTAGGTAAAATTACAAGTTAAAGTTTAATGCTCAAACTAACAACAAAACATTCAGGACTCATAAGGATAATGTAATGGCAAAAAACAGGTTAAATATATGGTTAACTGCAATAGCCTCTATTAACACGAAATTAGCATGAGTAAATTTATCTAAGTCAGCCCTGATAAAATGACAATACCAGATAATACTCAGTGAATGCAAGATATATTATTACAGATACAAAATATTATCAAAAATGACTGACATAAAAACATATGAATCACAAAATCTCACTAGGCCTGCGAATCAACACCTCATGCTATACAGTACAAGGAAAAAATGTAATAACACTTATACTCAAATTACACAGGTGCTAGATGGCTGGAGACTTCCTGAGCACTCACAATAATAATAACTGTACAGGGGAGGAGAGAGATGTGAGCAAAATGAGGAGTAGATCTAAGTGGCAATTAATGCAGAGACTGAGCTCATTATATAGGGGCCGGCAGAGCTTGATACAACTTGTAAGAAGGACGCGCAAATGAAGCCAGAGGGGACAAAGAGTTGACACTCCTGCTCTGAACAACAGAAAGAACGACTTACTCTACTATAAGGGAGGAGGGAGGTGAGTGAGGTAGAACACGCTCGTGATCAAACATGCAGCATACTGTACGTTAGAATTACACAAAGGATGATGAAATCATAGGCTATGTAACACCTCCCCACAAAGAAAAAGAAATTTACAAAGGAAATTTCTTATTACTCTAAAACAATCTGTCTAAAGTCTAGATAAGCAATCTGCAATAACATTCTCCTTCCCCTTGACATGTTGTATGTCTAATGAATACTCCTGAAGAAGTAGACTCCATCTTGTCAATCTCTGATTTTTATCTTTAAACTTACTAAGGAATTTCAGTGGGTTATGATTGGTATAAATGACTATGGGGTCAAAACCAGAACACAAATAGAATGAAAAATGCTGTAAACCCAAAATCAAGGCCAAAAGCTCTTTCTCAATAGTTGAGTAGTTCTTTTGAGGTGGAGTGAACTTCTTACTGTAATAAGATACAGGGTGTTCAATACCCTGATCATCCTCTTGCAGCAAAACAGCCCCAGCTCCTGTATCACTTGCGTCAACAGCCATCTTAAAAGGCTTAGCAAAATTTGGAGTAGCGAGCACTGGCTGACTTAATAGGATAGCTTTAAGTTTGCTGAAAGAGGATTCACGGTTATCGGTCCAGACAAATTTAACTCCCTTTTTCAGTAGGTCTGTAAGTGGTGATACAAGAATTGAAAAGTTAAGAACAAATCTGTAATAACCTACCATTCCCAAAAATCTTTGTAGCTCTTTCCTACTTTTAGGTCTGGGAAGATCACTTATAACCTGAACCTTAGATCCTGGTGGTGCAACGTGTCCATCACCAATTACGTACCCAAGGTACTGAACTTTAGCTTGACCAAACTCACACTCTGATAAATTAGCTACAAGATTAGCCTGAACCAAACGCTCAAGAAATTTACTGACATGGCATAGGTGATCTTTCCAGTTGTCACTGAAGATTAATACATCATCAATATAAACAACACACCCTGCCAAACCCTCTGTTACAACATTCATGAGCTTCTGAAATGTGGCTGGTGCATTCTTCATACCATATGGCATTACAGAACATGCAAAAGTCTTTCCTAGTGTTACAAAACATGAGATCACCCTAGCATGTTCAGTCATAGGTACTTGCCAGTATCCCTTTAACAAATCAAACTTACTTATGTACCTAGCCTTTCCGATCTTGTCTATACAATCTTCCACACGAGGGAGAGGGTAAGTGTCTGTTTTGGTTATCTGATTAACACGTCTGTAGTCGATGCAAAGCCGCTGTGACCCACCTGGCTTAAGGACTAGAGTGACAGGAGAACTCCACTCGCTCTGACAGGGCTCAATCATCTTGTGGTCCAACAGGTAGCCAAGCTCCTTCTCGATGAGAGGAACTTTCACTGGGTTCACACGGTAAGGAGGCAGTTTAATTGGCTTTGCGTCTCCAACATCGACATCATGCATCAACACACTGGATTTTCCTGGAGTGGCACGGAACACTTGCAGGTACTCGTGCAGTAATGCCGAAAACTCCTGCCTTTCCTCGGGAGGTAGATGAGAAAGCTTAGTCTGGAGATCATTCATGATATCAGGATTCTTCCTCAAACTATCGCTCAGGCTCATGCTGCATGGGAGAACTTCACTTGCAGACTCGGGTGGAACAGATACAGTGCAGACTGGGTTATTTTCGTCCCGCCTGTGATATAACTTTAGCATGTTGATGTGACAAAGTTGCTTGTTCTTCCTACGATCTGGTGTGGCGATGACATAGTTGACATCACTGAGTTTCTTCTCCACGAAATAAGGTCCACTAAACTTGGCTTGAAGAGGTTGCCCATGCACTGGTAGCAGAATCAAAACCTGATCTCCTGGCTGAAAGTGGTGTAACCTGGACTTCTTATCATACCAAGTCTTCATCTTCTCCTGAGCAGCTCCTAAATTCTCTCTCGCCAGCTGTAAAGCAGTGGACAGCCGTTCTTTGAACTTCATGACATACTCCAGCAGGTTGACGTCATCTTCCTCCGACAGCCAGCATTCCTTGAGTAGCTTAAGGGGTCCTCTTACTTCATGGCCAAACAGTAGTTCAAAGGGTGAGAAGCCCAGTGATTCATTTGGAGATTCTCTTGCGGCAAATACAACGAATGGAAGACCTTTATCCCAGTCTTCTGATGTTCCAAACAGTATTTCTTGAGCATCGATTTGAGTGTTTGATGACATCTCTCCAACGCTCCTTGGGTCTGGGGATGGTAAGCTGAAGACGTGATCTGGGTGATGCCCAACTCTTTCAGAGACTGCTTGAAAACATTTGACATGAAATTACTTCCCCAGTCTGACTGTACCTCCTTGGGCAGACCAAACTTTGTGAAGAACCCTAGCATTTCCTTAATCACGTTCTTTGCTGAGATATTTCTAAGTAGAATGGCTTCAGGATAACGAGTAGCCATATCAATCAGGGTCAACACATAAGAAAATCCTGAAGAAGTCTTAGGAAGAGGGCCCACAATATCCACCAACACACGGGTGAATGGCGCCTCAAAAGGAGGAATGGGAACTAGAGGTGCAACCTTTTCGGTCTGATTACACTTCCCCACAACTTGACAGGTGTGACAAGACTTACAATACCAGGAAACATCCCTGAAAATACCTGGCCAGTAGAAGTGTTTCAAAATGCGTGCCACAGTCTTTCTCACTCCAAGGTGTCCTGCCAAACTGGAATCATGAGCCACTCTAATGATATCCTGCCTACAAACACGAGAGATGACAACTTGATGTACAACCTTCCATTCACAGTCGGCTGATGCTGCTGGGGGTCTCCACTTCCTCATAAGTACTCCTGACTTTATATAATAACAAGTAGAAGCACCGGCTGACTCTTCCTCACTGCGAGCAGAGTTAGCTAGACCTTTCAACTCAGGGTCAGCAACCTGCAACTCAACCAACTCTTGACGAGACAAATTATCAACACTACGGGGTACTGCCTCATCTGGTGAGTGGTCCAAATTAGCAAGAAAAGTGTCAGCTAGGATAATATCATCCTCATCATTATCCTCTAAGTCACCAGTAACTTTAGACTTAGCCCTAGTGACAGCACATGCAGAGAACACATCAGGGACATCACAATCATGGGTCGCAGCCACTGGCTCACTAGACAACTGAGGAGCTGGACACACTTGACTTCCACCAATATCATTTCCAAGTAAGAAAGTTACACCTGACATTGGGAGTGTCTCAACCAACCCAACCATAACGGAACCATTAACAAAACCAGACTCTAAATTCACTCTGCACAGAGGGAGAGAGAAGTAATTATTCCCTACACCTTGTAAGATTACAGTTTCATAAGAGGAATTAACATTATAGCCTAGAACACTGGTCAGCATAAGGGATTGGCAAGCACCTGTATCACGATATATTTTAACTGATTTCCTGTCATTACTGTCCAGAGGACTGACAAAACCATCAGACAGGAAATTAGCACATGAACTCTTGAGAGTGTCACCCACGTTACTGCTCAAAAGAGGAGCTTCATCATGAGAATTTAATTTACCCCTCAAAGCAGGTTCAGTTAACTCAGTTAAAGAATTCTGGGAACTCTCAAGGGTGGACACTAGACCAATTGACTGAAGATTTAAAGACTCCTTTTTGTTCACATCACGCTGTCTCCTGAAACATTTCTCCGTAGTATGACCAAGCTTACTACAATAAGTACATTTAATTTTCTGAAATCTAGAGGTGAAGCTGGTATTTACTTCCTGAGAAACATCATCTTTATTCTCTTTCCTGTTACCTGTACTCTGAGTAGAGGCAACGTACTTACTCTCAGCTTTCCTTTTTCCTCTAGAATATCTCTTGTGAGTGAGAACATATTCATCAGCTAAAACTGCAGCATCAGACAAATTATGTATTCTTTTCTCATCAAGATATAGGCTTACATCATTATTAATACACCTTTTGAAGTCCTCCAGCAAAATCATCTGCTTAAATTTGTCAAAATCAGAATCCACATTCTTAGAATTTAACCACTGCTCTAACAGATCTTTGATTTTTGCATACTCAGCATGGGATTGCTTATCTTGCTTATAAATTGTCCTAAATTTTACTCTATAGGCTTCAGGAACAAGCTCATAGGCCTTAAGAATCAAGCTCTTAACTACATCATAATTATCACATTGATCCTGAGGCAAAGATGCATAAGTTACTTGAGCTTGACCGGTGAGAACAGTTTGAAGGAGTACTGGCCAATACTTTTTGGGCCAATTAAAACCTGTAGCTACCCTCTCAAACAACTGAAAATACTTTGTTAAATCAGATTCATTAAAAGGAGGGACAAGTTTAACATTTTTAGCCACATCAAAATCATCAGAGCTAGATGATCCAGTTCCACCTTGTTTCATGCGATACTCATGGTCTGCCTGAATCCTAGCAAGTTCAATTTGTGCCTGAGCCTTTATCTGTGCCTCCTGAATACGAGCATTTGCCTGAAATTCAGCCTCCTGAATACGAGCCTGAGACTCCGCCTCCTTAGCATTTGCCTGAAATTCAGCCTCCTTAGCACGAGCCTCCTGCAGAGCTAGCTGTAACTTAGCTATTTCAATCTGCGTTTGCTCATTTGGAGGAGTTACATTAAACAAGCTTTCATTAATCATGTCAACAATTTGATCTTTAGAATGATGAGAGCGAACAGCAATTCCCAATTGTTGAGCAACAAGCTTAAGTTCATTCTTTGTTCTGTCTTCTACATCACACACTGTATGCACATTTGACAAAAAATCTTTGGCTTCATCAAGCGTAGTAATAGTAGACATCATGAATAAATCACAGTCACAAAATATCAAGCAATATCCTTATGATAATATCCTGAATATCCTGATAAGAGGTCGCCAAATTTATGTTACGGAACAGAGAAAACTGTCCCGCAAAGTTCCAGGTTCAAAACAAAAGAGTTAGGTAAAATTAAAAGTTAAAGTTTAATGCTCAAACTATCAACTAAACATTCAGGACTCATAAGGGTAATGTAATGGCAAAAAACAGGTTAAATATATGGTTAACTGCAATAGCCTCTATTAACACGAAATTAGCATGCGTAAATTTATCTAAGTCAGCCCTGATAAAATGACAATACCAGATAATACTCAGTGAATGCAAGATATATTAATACAGATACAAAATATTATCAAAAATGACTGACATAAAAACATATGAATCACAAAAACCTCACTAGGTCTGCGAATCAACACCTCATGCTATACAGTACAAGGAAAAAATGTAATAACACTTGAGTATACTCAAATTACACAGGTGCTAGATGGCTGGAGACTTCCTAAGCAATCACAATAATAATAACTGTACAGGGGAGGACAGAGATGTGAGCAAAATGAGGAGTAGATCTAAGTGGCAATTAATGCAGAGACTGAGCTAATTATATAGGGGCCGGCAGAGCTTGATACAACTTGTAAGAAGGACGTGCAAATGAAGCCAGAGGGGACAAAGAGTTGACACTCCTGCTCTGAACAACAGAAAGAACGACTTACTCTACTATAAGGGAGGAGGGGGGTGAGTGAGGTAGAACACGCTCGTGATCAAACATGCAGCATACTGTACGTTAGAATTACACAAAGGATGATGAAATCATAGGCTATGTAACAATATCTATCTATCTATATATATATATATATATATATATATATATATATATATATATATATATATATATATATATTATCATCATCCGGACCTCCTTTCCCACCCAAGGGCAGGGTGAGGACTAGCAATGTCCAGACAGCCCAAAATTGCCTAGTCCAATGGGCCACGCTTCCATTCACTCATCATTCAAGCCCCCGGAATCCTGGCTCTATTGGATACTCCCAAAACATTCACCACGTTTTGTAGCTTCACATAATCGTATCCGACAGAGTCAATCCAGACGCTGCCACGTTAAAAAGGGGTGCCAAAAATCGCTGATCATGCACTTCTTACAAAATTCATCCAGCCAGTTCGATCTCCTGTCAGTTCCCTAGCCTCACCGACTTCTAAACCTCTCTTCCTCACACATTCATCCACCATATCTCTCCACCTTCTCCTTGGCCTACCTCCCCTCCTCCTTCCTTCGAATTCGCTCAGCTATACCTTCTTCACAACTCTATTTTTATCCATTCTTTCCACATGATCATACCATCTCAGGACACTCTCTTCGATTCTGGTGTCCACCGACTTCCTCACTCCGCATCTTTCACGAATCACATTATTTCGTATCCTATCCACCCTCTGTACTCCACATATATTTCACAGCAGTCCCACCACTGCTCTTACTCTTGACTTTTCATTTTCATGCTACACTATAGTCTCACATCCATATGTTAAAGTTGGCACTAATACTCCCTCATGTAAGCCTCGTGCAGGTGCAACACTCAAGCCTCTGTTTCTTATCAAGGCCTTCATTGCACCAACTACTTTTCTTCCTTGTGTCACTCAACTTGCAACTTCTTTTGCACATTTTCCTCTCTTCTCTATCACTGTACCTAGGTGTTTGAACTCTCTCACCAATTCCAGTCTCTCTCCATTCACTGTTACATTACACTGGGAGTCACCTTCTCTCTCAATAACCATCACTTTACTTTTTTCTACATTTACTCTCAAGGAACGACACTTACAGACATCAGCAAAACTCTGCACTAGCCTACCAAGTTCTTGTCCGGTACTTGCAAGCAGTATTGCATCATCAGCATACAACAAATTTGAGATATTCCATCCATCACCATTCATTACCAATGCCATCCCTCTCTCCATTACTCGTGTTTTTACTTCTCTCACCACCCCATCCATATATACATTGAACAACGATGGGAACATCACACAACCTTGCCGCACGCCCACACTGATTGTGAACCATTCACTTATATGCCCATTAACCCTGACACATGCTCCACTACCATCATAAAAAGTCTTGACGGCACCTAGCAGCTTACCCTCTACACCGTACATGCGCAAAACTTTCCAGAATCATTCTTTGTCCACTTTGTCATATGCTTTTTCCTGATCTATGAATGCCATAAACATCTTATGGTCCTTCTCACAAGCCTTCTCTACTAACTGTCTCACTGCAAATATTTGGTCCACACATCCTCTGCCATTCCTAATGCCAACCTGTTCATCACTCACTAGGACTTCTGATATCCCTCTTACTTTCTCTATAATAATTCTTCCATATACCATCCCTACCACACTCAGTAAGCTTTTGCCACGATAATTCTTGCACTCACTTCGTTCACCTTTATTTTTGTACAGGGGTACAATCACAGCCTTTTTCCACTCTGCAGGCATAGTTTCACTCATCCATGCCTTCTTACATATCTCCAAGCAGCACTTCATTCCATTCTCTCCACTACATTTAGGCATCTCTCCATACACCTCATCAACCCCAGCTGCTTTCCCATTTTTCAGCCGCTTCACAGCACTCTTCACCTGAGCTAGTGTCACGTCTCCTGGGACTGCATTCCTTCTCTGCACACCCCCAAAACCAATCATGTTTACAGCTGCTCTGCTCTCTCTATCCCCATTCATCAGGCTTTCAAAATATTATTTCCATCTGGTCCTTACTTCATCTCCATGGGTTAATAATCTACCATTGCATCCTTCACACCATCCCATCTCTTTCCGCTTTCACTTCTACATTTCCGCACCTCTTTCCAGAGTAACTTTCTATTTTCAGAGTAGTTCGCATTCATTTTTCATCCTAGATCCTCATTTACCTCCTTCTTTTTCCTCTTCACTAGTCTCTTTACGTGCTTCTTGCTCTCAACATATTCAGTTCTTATTTCAACTGAACCTCTCTCCTGTAACCATTATAACCACTTCTTCCTCTTTTTCTCCACCGCTCTCTTTACCTCCTCATGCCACTATGCCGTACCTTTCTTCTTTGTTGTTACTCTTGCCACACCACATACTGCTTTAGCATTCCTAACCACGCAATCCCTCTATGCATTCCACGGTCTGTCCAGATCCATTTCATTACAATTCAGTAATTCTAACTCGTTCTCTACTTTGGTCCTGCCATTTCTTTGATCCTCAGTTTCTCAACTTTCAGTCTTTCTCCCTGACTGCTTCGCTCTCTCCTGATCCACCTCACTCCTCTCAGCTTGATCTTGCATACCACAGTCATATGATCTGACAGACCTCCACATCGTCCTCTCACAGCCCTCTTATCAGCAACCATTCCCATCATCGACCTCTCTACGAGCAAGTAATCAATTAGGCTTCTTTCAACACGATCCCTGTTCCCTCTATACCATGTATATTTATGTGCATCTCTGTGTTTGAAATACGAGTTACAAATGCACAACCTCCTCTCCTGACACATATCCTTAGTCTCTTCCCATTATCATTTTCTCCTGGTACTCCATGGCAACCCATTATGTCATCCTCAGGACCAGTGCCTACTCTTCCACTCATATCCCCCATCACAATCACTTTATAGCTCCTGGGTATTTCTCTCACTACTTCACCCAGCTCATCCCAAATATACAGTATAAATATATATATATATCCTGTGGCGGAGGGGACACAATCTTGCCGCACTATGGGGTGGTACTACTACTCCGCGGCCAGGTTGTGTTAGGAAGAATACTGCCACCGTATTCCCTGCGTGTCGTAAAAGGCGACTAAAAGGGGCGGGGTGAGGGGACTAGGGACCCCCTCCTCTGTTTTTTAGTTCCTAAAAAAAGGCAGGCCAGAGAAAGGGATGGGGGATGGAGTTATCCCCGTACCCTGAAGATTGGGTCTATGAATTTGCGTGGATGTAGTACGACTGAGGCTAAAAGGGAGGAGATTGGAAGAATGTTTGTGAGAAGAAAGTTGGATGTGTTAGTTTTGAGTGAAGCGAAGATGAAAGGGAAGGGTGAGTCTATGTTTGGAAGTGTGAATGGAAGATTGTCAGGTGTTGATAGAGGAAGGGCAAGAGAAGGTGTGGCCTTGTTAGTGAGTCCGGAAGTACAGCAGTGTGTGATTGAATGGAAGGTGTCATCGAGACTGATGTAGGTGAAAGCGAAATTTGAACGTGAGTTGTGGGTGTTTGTGAGTGCATATGGGCCTGGTAGTGAAAGGGATGAAGAAGAGAGGGAGTCTTTCTGGAATGATGTTGATGAGTGTCTGCAGAGTTTTGGAGCGAATGTGAATGTGGTAATGATGGGAGATCTGAATGCTAGAGTGGGAAATGTAGCAGTTGAAGGTGTAGTTGGTATGCATGGTGTGCCTGGAAGAAATGAAAATGGGGAACGAATGATAGCGATGTGTGTTGAGCGAGAGATGGTGATTGGAAATACGCTGTTTGAGAAGAATGATATTTATAAGTATACATGGGTGAGACAGGAGGGTGGAAGGGTTGTTGATAGAGCTTTGATGGACCCTGTGGTTGTGTCTAGGAACGTAATAGGAAGATTGTTGGATGTGAGAGTTCTGAGAGGGGACAGTGGAGGTATGTCTGACCACTACCTGGTGGAGGGAAAGTTAAGAGTAGGTAAGAGATGGGTGAGAGCTAGGAGGGTTAGGTGTGGCAGGGAGGATTTGAAAGTGAGTGAGTTGGATAAAAGAGAGAAAAAGATAGAGTATCAGGAGAAATTGAAAGATGAGTGGAACGCAGTGAAAGATCAGGAAAATGGCAGTGTGGAGGAGGAATGGCAGTTGTTTAAGAGTGCTGTGGTGGGGCATGCAGAAGAGGTGTGTGGTGTGAGACGTGTGGGTGGTGGTGTAAGAAAAGGAAGTGAATGGTGGTGCGAGGAAGTAAGTATGGCTGTGGCTGAGAAGAGACGTGCATATGAAGTGTGGCTGCAGAGGAAGGATGAGATGTCATATGAAAGGTATAAGGAAAAGAGGAATAGGGCGAGAAGGGCTGTGCGTGATGCTAAAGTGGCAGCAGATGAGAGGTGGGGTAGGCGACTTACAGAGAATTTTCAACAGAATAAGAAAATGTTTTGGAAGGAGGTGAAAAGGGTGCGAAAGGGAGAGTCTGGGAAGGAAGAACGAGTAAAAGCAGAGGATGGAAGGATGTTAATTGAGATGGATGCAGTAAGGAAGAGATGGGCAGAGTATTTTGAAAGACTGTTAAATGTAGAGGAGGAAAGGGTGGCTGAGATTGTGGCAGATGGAAGGGTGCAAGGAATAAATGTGTTGGGAGAGTTGAATGATTCTTTGATCACGAAAGAGGAAGTGGAGAAGGCAGTAAAGGAGATGAAAACAGGGAAAGCTTCAGGTATGGATGGGTGTGCTGTTGAATGGCTGAAGAGTGGTGGAGTGACCATTGTTGACTGGTTAGTAAGATTGTTGAATGTGTGCTTTGTGAAAGGTATTGTGCCAGTTGACTGGGCAAGTGCTTGTGTGGTCCCGTTGTATAAAGGCAAGGGTGATAAGTATGAATGTACTACCTTTAAGGATATAAGTCTGTTGAGTGTTGTAGGTAAGGTTTATGGTAGAGTGTTAATTATGAGAGTTAGAGAGGGTACAGAGGGAGTGATTGGTGATGAGCAGTGTGGCTTTAGGAGAGGGAGGGGATGCGTGGTGTTTGCTGTGAGACAAGTGTGTGAAAAGTATTTAGCGAAAGGCAAGGATGTGTTTTGGGCATTCATGGATTTAGAGAAAGCGTATGATAGAATTGATAGGGAGGCTTCGTGGACTGTTTTAAGATTGTATGGACTTGATGGTAGGTTCCTAAAAGGGGAGAAAAGTTTTTATGTAAATAGTAGAGCGTGTGTAAGAGTGGGAAATGCTGTGAGTGACTGGTTTCCTGTGAGAGTGGGGCTGCGACAGGGATGTGTAATGTCGCCTTGGTTGTTTAATATTTACATGGATGGTGTTGTAAGGGAGGTGAATGCAAGAGTTTTAGGTGGAGGTGTGAGTCTGGTGAATGTTGATGGTGGAGAGTGGATTCTGAAGCAGCTGCTGTTTGCAGATGATACTGCACTGGTGGCTGATTCAGAGGAGAGATTGAGACAGTTGGTAGAGGAGTTTGGAAGGGTGTGTGAAAGGAGGAAATTGAAAGTAAATGAGAATAAGAGTAAAGTGATGAAGTGTACGAGGTTGGTAGATGGTAGGGGGATGAATATAGCTTTGAATGGCGAGTTGCTTGAGGAGGTAGAGTGTTTTAAATATCTAGGGTCACATGTTGCTGTGGATGGAAGAATAGATGCAGAAGTGAAGTTTAGAATAAATGAAGTAGGAAAGGTGCTGGGAGGAATGAAAAAAGTGTTTAAATGTCGTTCGCTTAGAATGGATGTAATGAGAAGGTTATATGAGGGTGTTGTGGTACCGACTGCGTTATATGGGGCTGAAACATGGAATATGGGTGTAGCAGAGAGGGAAAGTTTGAATGTAATGGAGATGAGGTGTCTGAGGAGTATGTGTGGAGTGACGCGTATGGATCAAGTGCGAAATGATGAAGTGATAAGGGGAACTGGAGTTGTCCGGGAGATGGCTGGTAGAGTTGAGCAGAGGGTGTTGCGATGGTTTGGGCATATGGAGAGAATGGATAATGAGCGATTGGTGAAAAAGATAACTAGGTCTGATGTGAGAGGTGTAAGGCTAACAGGAAGACCACGAATAGGATGGATGGACAGTGTGAAGAGAGCACTGGATGCGAGAGGGATGTCTGTTGAGCAAGGAAGAGTGGCTGTGCGTGACAGAAATAAATGGAGAGAAATTGTGAATGAATAAGTGATGACGCAGCCCTGAGGGGATATTCTCCCGCATTTGGTCTGATCAGCTAGTCAGGTCAGGTGCGGGTAAGGGGATGGGTCTGTTATGATGTGGCAGGGGTAAACCAGCTCTGCTGTCGGGCCCTGCTGCGGATGTCACTGATTGCATTGCGCAGTTGACCCTTGTGCGGTGTGGTGCAGTGAGGATCTGTCCGTTCTCCCCTTGGGGCTAAGATGCGATTGAATGTGTTTGAATGGATGAGTAAATGGAGAGTGTGTCGTCCTGTCTCGGCTACCTCCCTTTCCTTTGGGGGAAGCAGCCTAGGTATATAGATAGATAGATAAAACAGCTAAGACAAGATTTTATTGAAAACCAATTTGAACTATACCCTGTTTTTTTTTTTTTTTTTTTTTAATTAAGGCGAAGATGCACTTGACAGGTTGATGATGACTTGCTGAATGTAACATGTCCAAAAAATATTTACTAACCCAATTTTCCTCCTCAGGTATTTATTGTCAATTAATAATGCTAGATTATGAAGCAATGTTGGATTCAGCCAATAATCACCAACCTGTCAAGTGAATCTTCGCCTCGATAAAAAAAACTGAGTATAGTCAGAAACAAATGCCACATTTTTTGCACTTTACAACTTGTATTACGTGGGCAAAACTGGTTGCATGAATCGATGCTGGGAAGTTCTTGTTGAAACTTAGTATTAGCTAAACATTCCGGTGGCCACTAGGTTCAGCAACTGCTTTGTTTAGGAAAACTAGGTATTCCTATCAGTTACTCTCCAGACACGTCGGTGAAAACTACCTGCAAGTGCTGTAACAGTGGACGTGTGAGGTGCATCATGAGATTAACTTTTTCTCCAAGATGGCCACTGAACACCGACGAACTATGATTATTTTATTCTTATGATAAAGTACGTGATGTACCATGAACATTTATTTAATCCACCACGGTGGGCCGTCTCATGTCCAAAATACCGTAGCCTGCTTGACAACCATCGTCGCTTCAAAGACAGTAACAGTAAACGGGTTGTGGGTGTTTACATATGGTTCGCCCACCTCACTGTCTGAGGATTTCAGTTGTCGTAGTTGTTATGTGAGGTGGTTTGTTCACTGTCAGTTAATAATCTTGAGCTGTCAGGGGGACGGCATTGTACTCCTGACTCCAGTGCCAAGAAAATCAACATAATCGGAACCTCCTGTTCACCTGACCACCCTCTTAACCGGGGACAGGAAATGGAGAGAGTTTTCTTTCAAACCATACTGAAGTAGGACAAGAGCAAATCATGTCATTACACAATATTTATACGAGTCAGGTATGCTTTGCTTCTCAAGGAGGTAAAAGACGCTAAAATTCCCAAAAGAAAGGTACTGCACAGTACAGAATACTTTAAGATGTTTGACGTCATTGAAACTGGTGGTGTTCAGAAACTGCTCTATGCAACAGTGATGAGATGTATTATTACTTGCCTCTTTGTGCGATGTTTTTACCTGTGTTCACTGTGGTTATTTGCTTAATCAGGTTTCAACACAATTCTGTTGTTGAAAGTAGGCCTAACTTAGAAGTTTAACTAAAACTAGTTATAGCCCTTTTTATCTGGACATTTCGGGGTTTCACCAACATTCTTCGGTGTAACTAGCGTTGCCTAGGTAATACTACAGTTGCGGCGCGCGACTCTGAGGTTATTATCGTGCTCTGGCAACCTACCATTCAAAAGTGCGTCTGATTTCGTGTATAATATGAGAAGCATGTGATTCGTGTATAATATGTTCGTGTATAATAATATTCGTGTATAATATATTCGTGCATAATAATATGATTCGTGTATAATATGATACGAAATCGGACGCACTTTTGAATGGTAGGTTGCCAAGGTATGATAATGATAACCTCAGAGTCATGTGCCGCAACTATAGTTGTACTGTACCTTGTAGACTGGTTTTGTATAAATTAAACTAGTTCTGACTATCTTTGGATTTTAACTGCAAAACACACACACACACACACACACACACACACACACACACACACACACACACACACACGCGCGCGCGCGCGCGCACACACACACACTCACACTGTCACGAATTCGCGCGAGCGTATTTATAAATTCGTGACATTGTACTTCAGTGAGAAAACTACGAATTCTAGTGGAAATCCCACTGGGCATCACTCAGTTCAACCGTCCTTGTATTCACTCTGATCGGGATGGTTTTCAAAACATTTCTCACTGTTTCACAAGTGATCATTCTTATCAACGACATTAGTACTTTCACTGAGTGATTTATTGTGAGCCTATATCGCTCACTTTCTTTCCGTTGACCACTGAAGTTAGGCCACGCCCTACTTTCGGCGAACACGGCCATCTCTCGCCCTCTTTCATAGTTTGAATTTAGTCAGCTTTGAGTCGCCGTGAGTGTAGGACCATTTATGCCCAACGTAGAGCAGCGCCTCCATTGTACAGCGAGTTCCTGAATCTCCACCTAGATGGTGAATTGGCGAAGCGGGCTTAGCGAATTGCAGCGTTTGATGTCAAGCACAGGCGCCCAGGTTTTTTGCTCGGTTCCCCTCCACTGACCAGTATTTCTTTTTGTTTTCCTAGGTTTAAGTGTGTTTAGCTTTTGAATGAGTGGATGAGTGTATTCTCCTTGTTATTTTGAATTCATTTTTGAGATTCATATAACATAAATTTATTTTATTGTAATCAATAAATTTACAGTTCTTTTCTTTGAGCTTAATGTAATCAAACTCATGTTTTATTTCTCCTCATTAAACCTATTTTTTTTTTTTTTTTTTTATGTGTCCGACTCTGGGCATAGGCTTCACAGCCTGCTTTCAAGGCCCAGTAGTCCTCCTACATACCGCACACCTCTACATGTCACCACTTCGGCGCTAACACCCACCGTCCATACTGAATACATGCTAGGGCTGTCTCATACAGGATTGGTGTATTGGTATTAGCGGGGGTACTTTTACGACATGTCGGCGGGACATGTGGTAGATCAGTAAAGTCTGATTTTTATGAAATTCAAATCCTTAAACTGTTCCCTGCCCCAGCGGGATTTGAACCCGGGTCCGTTAGGACTACAAGCCACCTCTCTACCGATTGAGCCACCGCCTCCTTGTTTGCACAAACTCTTACATTATCCTTAACTAGTATTTAGGCCAGTTCTTTTGTATCAAACTTAAATCCTCTGTGCCTGCAAGGAGTTAGCACCAGCAAGAACCTGTTTATTACTATTAGCATTAGTTATTGATTGTCAGATGTGGAGTCACTTTCTCAAGAGGCTAACAGTACTAACAAACAGCACACATGAGTAATTAGTCTCTGCTGTGTACTGTTGAGAAAGTTTATAAATTCTCGTCCTTAGAGAATTGGCGAAGTAAGCCGGCATAAAGTAAAACTTACTGCTAGATTTTCACATGTTAATTCCTTGTCTCTATTTTTAAGTAACATTCAGCATTTTTAATTCATAAATTTCACATCCCCCCATGACATCTGGCGACCTCATTCCAGGACATTAACTCCTAGCTCTAAAGTTATTAATGAGATAATACTCACTCACTCATACCTAGGTATTTATCATTAAAGTTTATAGGCACTGTCTTACTGGTGGTTCTTGATTCATTTCTATTAATTTTACGTAATAGTTTTCCCAGTCAGTTGTTTTTTTAACCTGTCACATCCCAAGCTATTTCGCACCTCCAACACCCCCCAATCCCGAGGTATTTTCCAAAAAAAGATTTTTTCGGCTAAAACCTCCACTTTTGGTGAGAAACATCGAAAATTCATAGAGAAATTGCTCACCTGAGGTTTAAAATACTCAATCCAGGTAGCAGTACCTCCTTACCTTACTGGGTTTTCTAACAGGCTGGCACCAAAAGAGAACAAATTCTATGGGAGGGTAACTATTTCACACCACTGATAAATGGTATTTATTTATTTACTTGGTACGAATTTATATGTAGTTTGAGAGTATATTGGTTTTCAAACAGTAATATAGGCATTATAAGCACTGTTTCACTCACTAACTCATCACCATACCTGACCTGTTTTGGCCACATTACCTGATCTTCATTTCTGACTGTTTCTTCCTCTAATGCAATGTAAACTTTGTCCTCCACATTGTCATCGATTGGGGAATCACTCTGGCCCTGAATGTCTTTATTGGCCAGGTTACTGGTAACAGGTGAATTGCCGAGACAATGGCGTGCAAGGGGGTGGAGGTTATACTGTGTAAGGCATTGTCCCTGCTTGGCATCTTGTAGAGGAATAGAGGAAGGTGTCCCGAGTATACATACGAAAAATCACGCACGAAAATTGAAAATTGTGCAAATTATGAACCTTGTAATTGCGCGATGTACCAGTATGTCGTCGGGACTGGCAAATGCAAAATGTTACAATGCATCCATACGTCGACGGGACGCCTTGGGTTAATTTTCCTTCTTTACCAGTTTAACTAGATAAAACTGGTAACCACCAACCTGTGCCTATATTCTTTACTCTTGATTATTAGTATTTCTCTGCAAAATAACAGTCAGTACTCAGTCTTTAGCCCACTCAGCCTTAATTGAGTTAGCATCATGGCTACTAATATATATGTACAGGAAGCCAAAGATATGGGGCTTAGTGACCCCGATCAAATAAAGGAATATGTCCTCTCTCGGTTTAGTTACGAGCAGCACTTTGAGAATGATGCTCATGAAGAGCGTAGAATTCAACGTGAATAAGCGCAAGAACAACATGCATATGAGTAAGAACAACGCGAACATGAGTAAGAACAGTGCGAGGAACGCGAGAGAGAACATGAACACCAGCAAAAACAACACGAACACGAGCGAGAACAACACAAAAGAGAACGCGAACATGAGTGAGAATAACGAGAAAGAGAACGTGAATACGAACGAGAACAACAAGAACATGAATGTGCCGAGCGCGAGGCATGTGAGAAACATGAACTTGAGATGCTGAAGCTTAAGTGAGACTCCTTGGGTTCAGACACATCTGGTGCAGCTAACCCAAGCTCCATGAGCGCTCTCCCTACTTATGTTCTGGCGACCCCACACATCAAGCGTCCTCTATACAAGGAAGGCGAGCGAATCGAGCCATTCATAGCTCATTTAGAAGACATGGCTCAGCTGTACCAGCTGGATGAGGCAGCTAAGCGGCTCCAGTTTCTTAGCTTGTTTGAGGGCCCTGCCCTCGATATTCTCCACAGAATTCGTGGAGACAATCTCACGTATGAGATGATGAAGGCCTCACTCATCAAAGCATACAGTCTCACAGTTGACGACGCCAGGAGTCAGTTTATGAGGGCACGTCTACAAGAAAAGGAGACTGCTGTTCAGTTTCTTGATCAGCTTACTGCTTACTTAGACAAGTGGATGGAGAAAGATGAAACTCCTCCCATGTGAGAGGGGATAATTGACCTTATGCTGCACACGGAGCTAGAAAAGTCATGGCCTGCTGAGCTTATGGCTCAGCTTAAGATCTGTCAGGTAAGGGATGCCAGTCAAATGGTGGAGAAGGCTGATACATTCTTCACTGCGTACGGGTATCAAACTCGTAAGCAACACACCTGGAACAGGAAAGCTGACAAATCTGGGAAACCGTCTCAGACTGAACTCCAGCAACAAGAACGTTCTCAGAATAATGGTCAAGGTCCAGACAAACCGCAGAAGAAGGACCACGGGCAAAACACCCAGAAACCTGAGTGGAAGCAGTACGACAGGTACCCTAATCAGCAGCAGTATCAGCCACGCAATCGACTGTCGGGACAGTCCTTCTCAGCACCAGCCCCAGTGTATCGGAGGCAGGAGGCAAACGCAGCCTTCATTCCTCAACAGCAGCACGGTGGTGTCGTCCCTAGCAGCACAGGTACTTCCCCACAGTCCACTAGTCCTCCAGCAACAGTGAACACTCTGCCACAGGTCAACACTCCATCTCCCCAGACAGTGAGTACGACCACTCTGGTATCTAATTCTCAGGACACCATTTTTGCCTCATCAGTCATTCAGCAGCTTCATCAGTGGCTGGCTGCTTCCTCCACAGGCCCTCCCACAGGCAACAGTCCCTTCCTTGTTCAGTCAGAGTTTGTGGGAGGCATTCCTGTGAAGGTCCTGAGAGACAACGGCTCCTCAGGTTGTTCTGTCAGGCAGAGTCTAGTTCGCCCTGAGGAGTACACAGGTCAACAGATCCAAGCTCAGCTTATTGATGGATCAGTGAGATTGTTCCCTGAGGCACGTATCCAGGTGGCATCTCCATTTTACACTGGTACAACAGTCGCAGTTGTCATGCCAGAACCTTTGTTTGACCTTATCATAGGCAACATACAAGGTGCCAAGTATAGTTGCACTGTAGATGACGCTAGTCAGACTTCGGCTGCAGTAATACGAGCCATCGCTGAGGCTCCAAACTGTCACCCCTGTGACCATTGCTTCACCGCAAGATCTGATTAGTAGCCAAGATGTTGTTCGAGAACAACAGTCAGACCTGACACTTGCCTCTGTGTGGAAGATAAAAAAGGGTAGCGTGATTAAGTATTCATGGAGAGGTCAAGCCAGATTCTTTCATAAACAAGGACGGCTCTACTGTGAGTCACGAACACCCTGGGGCGAGGTTCGACTGCAGTTTGTCGTTCCTGCTAAGTATCGCCAAGGAGTGTTAGAATGGGGTCATTGTTCAGCGTCAGGAGGTCTCATGGGCAAAAGGAAAACCCAGGGCCATATCCATGCTGGCCAGGAATGAGACAAGAAATAGATAGCTTTTTGCATTCCTGCAATGTGTGTCAACGTACCACCGATCAGGGAAATGTCCTTCCTGTGCTGTTTGAATCCACACCCATAATCTCTGAGTCAGTTGAGAGAGAGGGCAGTGGTAATGTGGGTGCAGATCTGATGTCTCGCCTGTTGGCCCCACAGGACATATTATGTCCAGAGCCTGTTCATACACATGTACCGTAGGTTAAGGGGGAAGTTCGAGAACCCCACAGAGACAAGCCGAGGCTGTGTTTTAATTACCTTGTGGTGTCTAGAGCTGTGGGCCTCTCTGAGGATTTCCGGAGAATGCACATTATCCATGTGAGTGTTCACACCCACGGTGGGTGTTACAATGTGACCTGCCCGAGATTGCGTAGGGATTCTCAGCTTGCCAATGTTAATCATAAGTGTAGAGTAGGGTTTAACCAGTAAACTATAAGGGTCCTTTGAGATTCTGTCCTGGGACCATGTTTCCTGGTTAATAATAATGTAGGTTTAGGGTTTAACCAGTAAACTATAAGGGTCCTTTGAGATTCTGTCCTGGGACCACATTTCCTGGTTAATAATGTATCCATTAAGAAGATAATGGTGTACTCTTTGTAGTACATATACTGACTACTAGGCAGAGAAATTGTAATTTAATAAAGTCTGTTTGTCATACTCACACTTTTGATGCTCCACCTTGATTGCTTTTGCAGGTGCAGCTGGCCGGTGTAGCAATTTTTTCGTGGAGATCAGCTGATCGTCTCTACTGCATGCTGCCGCCTCTTCTCTTCTGCCTCGTCGCCTCTATTTACTATTGATTTGTATACTATGATTTTACATGTAGGCACAGTTACACCACAACTGTCACACCTACACTGTGTATTACATACATCACGCTACATAACAATTAGTTGTTAATGTAAATGTAGCAAAGTTTTTGCTCAGTTTGACCTGAGTACAGGATTTTTCACCATTGTCACGGAGTTTTTTCCTCAAACTTGCTTCTGTTAACGTAAATACGAGGTTTTTACACTCATGGGCGACTGTGATTTTCTCTTGTAGCAGGATAACACACACACCACAGTGTGAAGCTTGTGTGACTGAGTTAGGATTTATAAGTATGTATATTGAAAATTTTTCTGAAGATAAATTTGATTTTGATGGGGCGTAATGTCATGAATTCTTGTGAGCGTATTTATAAATTCGTGACATTGCACTTCAGTGAGAAAACCACAAATTCTAGTAGAAATCCCACTGAGCATCACTCAGTTCAACCGTCCTTATATTCACTCCGATCGGGATGGTTTTCAGAACATTTCTCACTGTTTCACAAGTGATCATTCTTATCCACGACATTAGTGCTTTCACTGAGTGATTTATTGTGAGCCTATATCGCTCACTTTCTTTCCGTTGACCATTGAAGTTAGGCCACACCCTACTTTCGGCGAACACGGCCATCTCTCGCCCTCTTTCATAGTTTGAATTTAGTCAGCTTTGAGTCGCCGCGAGTGTAGGACCGTTTGTGCCCATCGTAGAGCAGCGCCTCCGTTGTACAGTGAGTTCCTGAATCTCCACCTAGACGGTGAATTGGCGAAGTGGGTCTAGTGAATTGCAGCGTTTGATGTCAAGCACAGGCGCCCAGTCTTTTCACTCGGCTCCCCTCCACTGACCAGTATTTCTTTTTGTTTTTCTAGGTTTAAGTGTGTTTAGCTTTTGAATGAGCGAGTGAGTGTATTCTCCTTATTTTGAATTCATTTTGAGATTCATATAACGTAAAGTTAATTTATTGTAATCAATAAATTTACAGTTCTTTTCTTTGAGCTTAATGTAATTAAACTCGTGTTTGATTTCGCCACATAAACCTATTTTAGTTGCCGCTCCTTGTTTGCACAAACTCTTACATTATCCTTAACTGGTATTTAGGCCAGTTCTTTTGTATCAAACTTAAATCCGTTGTGCCAGCAAGGAGTTAGCACCAGCAAGAACCTGTTTATTACTATTAGCATTAGTTATTGATTGTCAGATGTGGAGTCACTTTCTCAAGAGGCTAACAGTACTAACAAACAGCACACATGAGTAATTAGTCTCTGCTGTGTACTGTTGAGAAAGTTTATAAATTCTCGTCCTTAGAGAATTGGCGAAGTAAGCCGGCATAAAGTAAAACTTACTGCTGGATTTTCACAAGTTAATTCCTTGTTTCTGTTTTTTAAGTAACATCCAGCATGATTAATTCATAATTTCACATCCCCCCCGTGACACACACACACACACACACACACACACACACACACTTAGAAGTAGACTGTAGCAACAGTCGAGCAGGGCAGTGCTCCTGAGGTGAATGGAAAGCTGATAAAAGGGAGAGCTGGAGCTCCCGATTCATCAGCCCTCAGGGTTAATTTCTGACCATCCCCCTTTGCTGAACTTTTTCAGTGTTTCAGTAACACAGACAGTAGGCCAGCATGCTCTCCATTACAAGTTCCTCTAACTGTCAACACCAAAGTACATGGAACATTACACACACTTTATATTCAAAATTTAAAACAAAATAAAGACATCTCATTACAAAGCCTCGGAGTTCCCACGAGGGGGGGGGGGTGCATCAGAGCGCCCACCGTCTGCCTCTCTCTCGGTGATGACCAAGCGAGATGCCTGGAATCACTGATTCACTTCTTCATTCCTGCAACATTCTCAGCCTTTCCTCTAACTTTCTTTTTGTTGAACACCACATCTCCTCCTCTAAACCTCACCCTTTTTTCCTCACTGAGACAGTTATCTCAGATGATTGATAGCAAACCATTCTCTGTATCCTCCTACTTTCTCTATACTCATTTCAAAGCCAAAGGGAGCTGTTGTGTATATATTTGCAACAACATATCTTGCCCTTGTGTTCTTGAACTAGAATCTTCTGAATTCTATACTCTCTGGCTTCGGATGTCCTGTCATTATCCGACGAAGTATATCTGTGCTGTTTACTTATCCCCTAATTTTACTGACCATGCAAAATTCTTCGACTATCTTACTTCTAAGAAGGAATACATCCTATCTAGATCTCCTTTCTATGAAATCTCCATTCTAGGTGATTTCAATGTTCACCACCACCTCTGGCTCTCCTCTCTTGCCACTGATCCACCTGGAGAACAAGCCTACATCTTTTCTTAGCTTCTATCCATAATGATCTAGCGCAGCTTCTATGGCACCCTATCAGTATCTCTGACCGCCCTGGAGAGAGTTCCAACATACTTGACTTCTTCCTTACAACCAGTCCTTCTACTTACACTGCTAATAATTTCTCTCTGTCAGGCTCCTCTGATCACAAGCATACAGTATCACCTTAACCTGTCCTTTCACTCCAGTGAGACCTGTGGACTCTCCCAAGAATTGGCAGCTGTGGCACTTGGGAGCTGCTGACTGGGAGGACCTCAGGCAGTACTTTGATATTCACTGGATTGATTAATGCTTCCATCACCGAAAACCATTTAAGTGTGCCTTGCACATTATGGAGGTTATTTTCTCAGGCATGGAATCATACATTCCATTCGCATATCCCGTGACTAATGGAAAAAAAAAGAAGAGAAAAGATTTAATCACACTTGTTCAAATGTTGTCCACAGCAAGGAGAAGGCCTATAAAATGTATCGGAGCCAAACCACCCCTGAACCTCATCTCTTATGTTTCTTTCCAGAATCGTGCCAGTCTGTTCTTTGCTCTGCTAAAAATAACTTCATTAGTAATAAATACTCTGAACTGTCCAACTCAGCTTCTTCCTGCTTTTTCTGGCACCCTGCCCAAAATCTTTCCAACAACTTTACATCATCCTTCAATCCTCTTTTCCACTCTGATGGCTCTGTAGCTGTTTCTTCTACTGATAAATCTGAACTCTTCACACAGACTTTCTCCTTCAATGCCACCTTAGATGATTCCGGTGCTGTTCCTCCATCATTTCCCCTCTCTGACTTCATCATGGCCGACATTATAATTTCTTCATATGATGTATTTTCTACCATCACTGGCGTCAGTATCAACAAGGCACATGGGACTGATAGGGTCCCTCCTGATGTCCGCAAGAACTGTGCATCTGTGCTTACACCCTGCCTAGGTAAACTCTTTCGCCTTTGTCTGTCAACTTGTACCTTTCCTTCTCATTGGAAGTTTGCTCTCTTTCAGCCTGTCCCAAAGAAGGGTGTCCATTGCAATCCCTCTAACAATTGCCCAACAGCTTTAACATCCTGTGTTTCAGAAGTTTGCAAGTCTGTTCTTTTTAAAATTATCTCTCCTATCACAACCCTCTTTCTGATCGTCATTTTGGGTTCTACCAGGGAGACGCTCCACTGGCGAGCTTCTCACCTACCTTTCAAACTCCTGGTCATCCCCCTTTGGGGACTCTGGCAAATGCTTTTCCATTGCTCTTGGCATCTCAAAGGCTTTCGATCGGGTCTGGCATAAATCTTTAATTTCTAAACTGCCCACTTACAGTTTCTACCCTTCTGCCTGTGCCTTCACCTCTAGCTTCCTTTCTGGTCATTGTATTGCAGCTGTCATAGATGGCAACTGTTTTTCCCCTAGAGGTATCAATAGTGGTGTTCCTCAGGGCTCTGTCTTGTCATCAACCCTCGTCCTTTTATTAATGAATGACCTTTTGTGCTGTACATCTAACCCTATCCACTCATGCGCTGATGACTCAACCTTCACCTTTGCGTTCGCTTCCGGCAGCCTCCATCTCAGCAGCTACTTCAAAACACACAAAGGATGAGGATGTGGCACACCTAATCTCTGACTTAGCTCATATCTCTGAATGGGGTAAAAACAATATTATTGTCTTTAATGCGTAAAAAACTCAGTTCTTACATCTATCAACTTGGCAAAATCCTGTGCAGGGGTATCCTCTAATTTTTAACAACATCCAACTCAGTCCTGCATCATCTTTAAACATACTTGGGGTTTCATTCTCTAGGGATTTATCTTAGAAGGAACTTATTACCTCTCTTGTAAAATCTGCTTCCAAGAGATTAGGTGTACTAAGCCGACTCTGTGCCTTCTTTACCCCTGAACAGTTGTTGACGTTATACAAGGGTTTTATACGCCACTGTGTAGAGTACGACTCTCATGTGTGGGGAGGCTCTCCACATTCAACTCTTCTCAGCAATGTGGAGTCAAAGGCTTTTTGTTTCATTAACTCTCCTCCTCATACTAGCTCTTTTCAACCTCTGTCTCTTCACCGAACTGTTGCATTCTATCACTACTTAGATGGTCACTGCTCCTCTGAACTCTCTGCTTGCATCCCTCCACTACTATAGCGGGCACGTAACACCCGTTCGGCTCTCTAATGCAAGAGTTAACAGTTACTCCCAGTCCTTCATGTATCCAACAGGTTAGCTCTGGAACCCTTTCTGTCTGTATTTCCTACTGCCAATAATCTCCAGTCTTTAAAATACAGTGTGTCAAGGCATCTTGAAATGAACGGATCTTGAAATTGTCTCTCTGTTATTTTGTTTTCGGTTTTTACATGAGGGGAACAGTTTGCGGGCTCCTTGCCTTTGGTTCCGTCTTCCTTGCATAACACACACACACACATACACACACACACACACACACACACACGTATCTATCTATCTATCTATCTATATCTATCTATCTATCTATCCATATCTATCTATCTATCTATCTATCGCAAACGAGGTAGACTCCAATCCAACTGCTGTTTCTGCACTATTTAATTTCTGTTAAATGCTTTTAATGCCCCGGGCTAATCTGCGCTGATTTTCATTTAGACTTTGGAGTAGCTGTCCAAATGTTGGTGTATTTGGTAACGTTCCGTTTATTCTCGGAATATCTTCAGAGCAATCTAATGGCGCGTGGCTCGAGACATCATTATATAGTGGGTGCTGACACGTGTTAACACGTGATTGGTAGGCCAGTAGCCTGTGGTGGAAGGTGCGTGGCTATCTCACTGGTGGAATGAGTTAGTCCACCGATGTTTGTGAACTTTTGCATTCTGTAAGGATTTGCATATCGTCTGCTTGTGAGTTGCTTGCAGGTTTCAGTTCGGAAAATTGAAGTGCTTCCAGAAACATGGTTACACGTGGGTCTTTCTCGTGGTCAAATATTTCAGTCCCTTTTTCGAGGTGCTGACGATTGAGGAAGGTGTTGTGACCAGTTCTGTTGCGATTTATTATTGATCCGTTCTGTAGGTGATATGTTAGATGCTTTGACAGTTTACTCCTCGTCATTCCTATGTTGGTATGAGGCCCACAGTCCTCACTCGTGCAAGTGTCGGTAGTGGACGTGGTCTTCTTACATGGGCGTACTTTCACGGCAGGGCGTTTTTGAGTAGTAGGTGGGAGATTTTTCAGGTCTTGTAGTATGTGATTAGTGTGATGTTTTTGTTTGGATCTTTGCGTTTGACATTTTTATGAATGATATTTTTCATTATTCTCTCCTCAGTTTTATACTCTGTTAGCTTGAAACTTAGTTAGTTCAAAGCAATTTTTTCGTTACTGGGAGAAGGGTCGCTGTAGCTTGAGTACCATTTGTTGACTGCATTCTTCACTACGTCTTCACGTCGCTATTCTGATATCCAGTGTTTACGAGAACTTGCGTAAGCCTTACCAGATCTGAATGAACACTGCCTCATGAGGAACAGTGGGTGAGGGCACGGCGGACGTAGGCATGCCGAGAGACTTAGTTTCTTGACATCTATATAATCGGTCGAGGATGAACTGTTCCATTCTGTCCACGGGTACGTTGGTCCAAAAAGACTTTCGATGTCCAAAAAAACAATGCTGTGGTCCTCTGCTGGGGGTGCATGCTTCAAAATCCCAAGGAACTGGCTAGTTGATGGCAGGCTGTAGTAGGTCGGTACATAGGGTGTGAGTATTTCGTTCAATTTCCTTGCTATGAAGTACTGTAGGTAGCAATAGGGATCTGCCAGATGATGGGGGGATAGCCTGGTTTGTGTATCTCGACGCTGCCATATGCATAGCCAAGGGGATATTCACCTGTCAGTTTAGGGAAATGGAGGCCGTTTGTAGTGGCGTTGATAACTTTAGTGACAACAGTGACTTCCTTCTTAATTTCTTTCGCGGGGTTGCGACCAATCCTAGTGAACTTGGAGGAGTCAGAGAGGCTGCTGTCCATTTTTTGTAGGTAGTCCTGCTTCGGAATGATAACAAAAGATACGGTCTTGTTTACTGTCGTGACGACGACGTCCTCATTTGAATGAAGATGTTTGATTGCTTCCAGCTGTGGTTTGTGTACGAGGTTGCTTTGGAAGGAGCCTTCTGATACATAAGCTTCGGCGATAAAGGAGGCTTGGGGTTCTCTTGTTGTTTCACTTTGCTTTCTCTCTCCAGTTTCTGTACATTGTCTAGGAGGACTTTAATATCGAGCCTTTTACGGTGGGATCGGTGTTTAGTCATGAAGTGGTAGTTGAGACCAGTATTTAGTTTTTCTTGCTCCTGCATCAGTTGAAGGTTGAGGGAGTTTAATACTGTTGCCATACGTCTAGGAAAGCTTGGCAATGTTTCTCACCTCCATGCGAAGACGGTGCTGCCGCTGGAGTCGGTGTAAATCTACTTCAACTGATGTTCGTATATTTTCGGGGATATGGACTTCCTTCCATCTTGATCGAACTTCACAGAGATTTTCTTTACCGTATTTATACATAAATACATACATTCATAAATATATTATACAATATATATATACATCCATCATCCAATCCTACATTGCCCCATGAGGAGCGTTCAAGCCCGGGGCTAGGCAGTTGGTCTCGACATTTAAGATGAGAGTGACCAGCCTCACTCATCCCTGAGTGGCATTACATGAGCAATCAACCCCAACTACCGCTTTGATATAAACCTTCACCGGCTCAATCTGACTGGAGCGCAATAATTACCCGCTGAACCACCAGGTGCCAAAATTTGGCTACATGGTTACCACCCAGCGTAGTAAATGGTTTCCTGGTGTACAGGAAACCATTTGGCTTGTCACTCAGTGTACAGTCACCCACAGGCAGAAGGAAAAGGAACGAATGAAGGAAAGAAAGAGAGAAGAGGGAGTGTAAAGTCACCCGTAGGCAGAAGAACAAAGAAAGAATGAAGGAAAGAAAGACAGAAGAGGATGTAACGAAAGAAGGATGGAAGAGAGGAAAGGGCAGACACCCGAGTGCAGCACTACATCGAGTGAGTGGATGTCGAGCGCCCCCACCTACCACACAATATATATATATGTATATATATATATATATATATATATATATATATATATATATATATATATATATATATATATATATATATACGGTATATATATATATATATATATATATATATATATATATATATATATATATATATATATATATATATATATATATATATATATATATATATATATATATATATATATATATATATATATATATATATATATATATATATATATATATATATATATATATATATATATATATATATATATATATATATATATACGGTATAACATGGCATCGTTCTCAAAGTGTGAAGAACAAAAATTAATGCGGTGACCAAAAATTATATTTTTACCTGAATGATAAACGTTGCTACGGAGCATCTGAGATTTAAGTCCAATAAGGAATAACAATATTTACTTAAACAGGTATATTTCATTGACTAGAATCGTGTCGCCAGTTGAGAAATGCTATTTATAACATCAATATTTTATGTACAATTTACACTACTTATCTGTTACCCAGCCATGAAAGGCCTCAGATCAACAAAGAGCAGGCATCTTCAGGGAAATTTAGAGTAATGAACTCGGATGAACACTGTTACACTATTTCTGGTTTCACTGTGTCGTAAGAGAATTAGTGATGAATTTATAGAGCAACAGTTTAGGTCTACCAGGTTATTCCTTTTTTAACATTAACTCCTTTTTTACTTTAGAGGGGCCTTTCTGTTAACTACTGTTTATTGTCTTGTTTACATGCCTGCTAGCGGAGGGTTACCATGCAATGGTGAGCAGGTTAATACTGCTTCGACTTAGTAGATCCAGACTAGATAGGTGCAATCATACTAAAAGGGCCTACCGGCAACAGTCAGATTAAAAGTAGTCCCTCATGTTTCTCGAGACCCTCTTGAGTTAGAGTCCCAGCCAGAAATGATGGAGTCCCTTCGGGGATAGGGACGAGGAGGGCAGGGAGGAGGATGGAAAGGCCACCTCATCCTCCCTCTTTCTTGAGAAACTCTTGTGCCAGAACCCCAGCCGGAAAAAGTGGTGGTGGACTTTCGGAGAAGGAGACGAACCTGCTCGTGGTGAATAGGCTTGAGTACTGTTTGGACTAACTGGGACCAATCTAGATGGGTCTCTTAGAAGTAGTCAGACTAAAAGCATTCCCCCAGCCATTAGCGGGGTGTGGGGGGGGGAGGGGCGAGCAAGACAGTCCAACTCAGTGCTGATCTCAAACCCAAATAAATGGGAAGGATTGGCATCAGGAATGGCATCCGACTGTAAAACCTGCCAAAGCCTCGGACCGAGCTGTATGGCGAAGATTGGAAGCTTGGTCAAACACATCGATCCCATATAGATGTGGGAAAAGATGGAAGATAAAGAAGAAGAAGAAGAAGAAGAAGAAAAAGAAGAAGACTGTTTTGTGTGTATAAGGTGCGGCCACACTTGCTCGAAACATGTGTTGGCAACTTGTTTCAAACTGTGCCCGGAACAATGTTACAGACATGTTTGAAACAGAAGTGTCTCGAACATGTTGGCAACTCTGCTGTAATCATGTTGGTAGCATCGGTGAGGACGAGGCTTTGAGCTGCGAACATGAATCTAACACAGCAGTACACCATTACCTGCGACCGTGATACTATTTGAAAATCTGTCTTTGACATCCAGAAGAAATTACGAAATTCTGAAGTATCTCCCACTTGCACCGCTAGCAGTCCAATGTTATCTCTAACGAGGTCATTTACAAAATGACGTCCATCACCATGGGGGTTTGCCTTACGTGATGGATGCACCCAAAATCGCCGACAAGCACGTATTTTTTGTCTCAGCTGTGCACATAATACAACCGTTGTGGCTGTGGCAAGCGTCCTCCCTCATCGCCATGTTGCTGGGTACTGTCACAAGTCTGGACCACACGACTGCTTCATATTTGTTTCGAACATGTCAGTGACTTTCTCGAAAACCATGCTCGTGACAATGCCCGTAACATGTCTGTGACATGTTGCTAACATGTTCGAGGCATGAGTCTAACATGTCACGAACAATGTTTCCGGCAATGTTTGAGGGCAAGTGTGGCCGCACACTAAGGTCGCGTCCACATGTGTGCTCAAACATGTGTTGGCAACACAGCTGGCAACATGTTCGGGAACATGTTTGCAGCAGTATTTGGACAAATGTATGAAAACATGTTTCAGTGCAACTTCGAACACTGGCAGCAGAGGTGATGGGATAAGTGTGCCCATACGAGGCAGCTGAGACTTCATCATGATGTTGCCAACATGATCTGGACGCTGCTGTTCCCAACATGTTTGCAGCTTGTTCGTTACTGTGTTGCATACATGTTGCCAGCACATATTCAAGCACACGTATGGACGCGCCTAAGATATTTGTGCTTAATTTTTCCCGCTGGTTAATATGAGGCCCCCGGTTCCAGACGTGGTCAAGCGCCACCTTTGACGAAATTGAGTTATGGCGTTAGCAGGCTTCCCTTGGCCACATATCCATGGAGCATCAGGGAGTCCAGAAAAGCCGGCTTCAATAGGGATGAAAATGTCGCATTTTTACATCCCCACATCGCCTGTATATGTCCAGCTCCCTGATGTGAAGCGCGTTTTCGTTACATAGGTGGACAAAGGATTTGTTTTTGTTGTTAACGTCGTGGGGGCAGCCACTGGCGGATTGCGGCACTACTGTGTGGGCCTTGTGCAACCAGCCACAGATTGCACTCTGTTCCACTCGCACGTGTTTCCCGGCCTAGTGTAAGCTGTTTCACTGAACCTTTGTTACACCAAGCAGTGCACTGTGCTAGTTTGACATTGTGTGTGTGTGTGTGTGTGTGTGTGTGTGTGTGTGTTTTACTAGTCAGTACAGTGGCTGATGTCAGCGGTGGCGGTAGGGATACTAGCACAGAAGGATGAAGAGGTGGACTACCACTGCTTACTGTACCCTAAAGATAAACATTTTTTTCTTTTTATTATTTTAATAATGGTAATCATACAGGAACATTATGTTTACATCTTGCATTTCACGATCACATCCATCCTGACATTTCTCAAAATATGATTTTGATGTATTTACGATAAAAAATAACAGAAAACAGTACTTACAATGGAAGAAAACGAAGTAATCATTTTCTCTTTTGGAAAGCATATGATCATCAGTAATTCCCTCACATTAGCCACCTAGAGGATAGTTTTCCTTACAAAAGAAAAAAATCGCCTTGATAGCTCAACAAGTTGCCGAGATTTTGTGCTCCGAAAGTTGAAAAAGTTAAACCGAGTATACATCCCATTTCCGCCTACAGCACCTGGCCATGTCTGGAAGACTGGAACTGAGGGGCTCATAATATTATCTATAGCACTTATTCTGTGTGACAGTATATATCTATATCTATCTAATTATCTATCTGCTTTATATATATATATATATATATATATATACTTCTGTTGCTTAACTGGTTTAAGAGTAGTGACATGTTATAACTTATCAAAGTAAAATATTTTCTCAGTTTGGGGATAATGGCAGGTGACTTCTGATGGTTGTGCGTTCCTCAAAACTATTATGAGAAAATACCCTACCAAGGAAATGCCCAGAAAACTAGGCACTGAGTGCAGCCATCTGCATTGTTTGTTGGAAGAGAATTACCAAATAAGTCATTAGGCTATTTTCCTTTTGACTTTGTTTGGTTAATTAAGTAACAGATCCTCTAAAATTATATATATATATATATATATATATATATATATATATATATATATATATATATATATATATATATATATATATATATATATATATATTATCATCCGGACCTCCTTTCCCACCCAAGGGCAGGGTGAGGAGTAGCAACGTCCAGACAGCACAAATTTGCCCAAATCAAATAGGCCACACTTCCATTCACTCATCATTGAAGCCCCCGGAATCCTGGCTCTACCAGATACGGCTAAAGCATTCACCACATTCTGCAGCTTCACACAAATGTATCCGATTGTGTCAATCCGGGCTCTGCCATGATTACAAGGGGTGCCAAAATCCCTGATCATGCACTTCTCCTCACAATATTCATCCAGCCAGCTCGATCTCTTGTCAGTTCCCTAGCCTCACCGACTTTTAAACCTCTCTTCCTCAGTCACTCATCCACCATATCTCTTCACCTTCTCCTTGGCCTAACTCACCTCCTCCCTCCTCCAAATTCTCTCAGGTATACCTTTTTCACCACTCTATTGTTATCCTTTCTTTCCACATGATCATACCATCTCAGGACACTCTCTTCGATTCTGGTGTCCACCGACTTCCTCACTCCACACCTTTCACGAATCACATTATTTCGTATCCTATCCACTCTTTGTACTCCACATATATTCCTCAGCAGTCCCATCTCCACTGCTCTTACTCTTGACATTTCATTTTCATGCCACACCATTGTCTCACACCCATATGCCAAAGTTGGCACTAACACTCCCTCATGTAAGCCTCGTGCAGCTGCAACACTCAAACCTCTGATTCTTATCAAGGTCTTCATTGCACCATCTTCTTTTCTTCGTTGTGTCACTCTACTTTCAACTTCTTTTGCACAATGAAGAGAGAACCCACAGTGGGGGCGGAGGGACGTTGGTTACAAGATTGTGACAACGTGAGTTAACTTTTACCTGGTCGTGGTGTAGTGGTATGCTGCCTGGCTCTTACCTGAGAGTCCCGGGTTCGATTCCCGGCATATTGGTAATTTCTCTGATGATTTTTCCTGTGTAAAAAATACAGGTTCTCTCTTCATTCTGACTTGCCGTAAGTGTTTGGGATAGATTAAAAGCATCTACTTGCCCGAGTGCCAGGGGGTTAACTCATCCTCTTCATGCCCACAGTGGGGGCGGAGGGACGTTGGTTACAAGGTTGTGACAACGTGAGTTAACTTTTACCTGGTCGTGGTGTAGTGGTATGCTGCCTGGCTCTTACCTGAGAGTCCCGGGTTCGATTCCCGGCATATTGGTAATTTCTCTGATGATTCTTTTGCACATTTTCCTCTCTTTTCTATCACTGTACCCAAGTATTTGAACTCTCTCACCAATTCCAGTCTCTCTCCATTCACTGTTACATTACACTGGGAGTCACCTTCTCTCTCAATAACCATCACTTTACCCTTCTCTACATTTTCTCTCAAGGCACGACACATACAGACATCAACAAAACTCTGCACTAGCCTACCAAGTTCTTGTCCGGTACTTGCAAGCAGTATTGCATCATCAGCATACAACAAATTTGAGATATTCCATCTATCACCATTCATTACAAATGCCATCCCTCTCTCCATTACTCGTGTTTTTACTTCTCACATCACCCCATCCATATATACAATGAACAACCAAGGGGACATCACACAACCTTGTCGCACGCCCACACTGATTGTGAACCATTCACTTAGATGCCCATTAACCCTTTCACACGCTTCGTTATCATCATAAAAACTCTTGACAGCATCTATCAGCTTACCATCTACACCATACATGCGCAAAACCTTCCACAATCCCTCTCTGTCAACTTTGTCGTATGTATTTTCCAGATCCATGAATGCCATAAACACCTTATGGTCCTTCTCACAAGCATTCCCTGCTATCTGTCTCACTGCAAATATTTGATCCACACATCCTCTGACACTCCTAAAGCCACCCTGTTCATCACTCACTAGGACTTCTGATATTTCTCTTACTTTCTCTATAATAATTCTTCCATATACCTTCTCTACCACACTCAATAAATTTATGCCACGATAATTCTTGCACTCACTTCGCTCACATTGATTTTTGTACAGGGGTACAATCACAACCTTTTTCCACTCTGCAGGCACAGTTTCACTCATCCATACCTTCTTACATATCTTCAACAAGCATTTCATCCCACTCTCTCCACTACACTTAACCATCTCTACATACACGTCATCAACCCCAGCTGCTTTCCCATTTTTCAGCCGTTTCACAGCGCTCTTCAGCTGTGCTAGTGTCACGTCTCCTGGCACTGGATTCCTTTTCTGCACACCCCCAAACCAATCATGTTTACAGCTGCTCTGCTCTCTCTATCCCCATTCATCAGGCTTTCAAAATATTATTTCCATCTGGTCCTTACTTCATCTCCATGGGTTAATAATCTACCATTGCATCCTTCACACCATCCCATCTCTTTCCGCTTTCACTTCTACATTTCCGCACCTCTTTCCAGAATAACTTTCTATTTTCAGAGTAGTTCGCATTCATTTTTCATCCTAGATCCTCATTTACCTTCTTCTTTTTCCTCTTCACTAGTCTCTTTACGTGCTTCTTGCTCTCAACATATTCAGTTCTTATTTCAACTGAACCTCTATCCTGTAACCATTATAACCACTTCTTCCTCTTTTTCTCCACCGCTCTCTTTACCTCCTCATGCCACTATGCCGTACCTTTCTTCTTTGTTGTTACTCTTGCCACACCACATACTGCTTTAGCATTCCTAACTAAGCAATCCCTATATGCATTCCACAGGCTGTCCAGATACAATTCATTCCAGTTCACTGATTCTAACTCGTCCTCTACTTTGGTCCTGTAATCATCTGCCATTTCTTTGATCCTCAGCTTCTCAACTTTCAGTCTTTCTCCTTGACTGGTTCTCTCTCTCTTGATCCACCTCACTCCTATCAGCGTGATCTTGCATACCACGATCATATGATCTGACAGACCTCCACATCGTCCTCTCGCAGCCCCCGGATCAGCAACCATTCCCATCATCGACCTCTCTATGAGCACATAATCAGTCAGGCTTCTTTGAACACGATCCCTGTTTCCTCTATACCATGTATAGTTATATATATATATATATATATATATATATAAAGGCTCTGTCCGGAGTAAATATCAGTCCTGTGAAACAGATGCCATGCCAAGTGGACTCACAGAAGCAAGTCAACTTTCAACAGGAGCTGAACTACAGTATATGCATGTGACAGAGCCATGTCGGAGTGAGGCGTGTGGCCAGTCACTGGTACTTCAACTTGGTGGATCATCGATTTTGCATTGGCTTTAAGAAGACGAATGTAATTACTAGGACAGGCATATATCCTATGCCCAGATTTGATGAACGTATTGGTAATGTGGGATATGTAAATTTTATTATAAAAAATATTTACTGAAAAAAATTACTGGCGGAAGGTGTTTGAGAGGGACGTCTTCATATGGCGGCACCGATACGACCAGACGCTGGAGCTGCCAAGTTATGCAAACGTTCCTTACTCCTCTCCCTGTCCCCTGAAAGGAGGATGATGAACTGCTGAAGAAGGCCAGTCTTGGCCTGCTCCCCACCGGGTTCACATTCAGATGAGCCTGGAACTGTAACTGCTGCTACTGTACTGGCAGAAACCACTTACAGATACAGCCAAGAAATATTCTATTGTTAACGGACACTTCTAAGTTTAAATTGACGACCTAGGACATGAAAAATACTTCTGGCTCATTCCAGCCTTTACTGAACAGTGTCACTGCTGGGCTGAATGGATGTCATATCATATGATGATGTCATTCTGTTTAGTGATTCTTGGGAAGAACATCTAGCTCAATTAGATATCCTGTTGAAAAGACCCTTTTGAACAAAAGTACAGGCCTACATGTCTAAAAAAAATGGGAGAAATGGAGTTCCCCCGAGCTAAGCCCTGTATTGGACTATATAGCCCCGCTAGGGTTACAGGAGCGAGTTACCACTCCCGGCACGGCAGCCCGGGCGAGGCTCGAACTCGCAATCCCCCGATTACGAGTCCAGCGCGCTACCACTGTGCTACCGCCCCCCCCCCCCCCGCCTACATGTCTAAGCATTTACGGTATATAATCGAGCTCGGTTATGCTGTCTCACATAGAGCTACAAGTAAGTTCATTTGTAAATTCCTTTCACCAACGAAGAAAAAGGAGTTATAGCACTGTTTGGGCATAGATGGGTACTGTCGCAAGTTTAACGTAAAAAATTTCAATAGTTGTTGCATTTCTGACTTAAATACTGCAAAAGGGAGTAAAATATGAGTGGAGAAAAGAATATGAGAAAGCTCTTTGTGAGATCAAGGCTATTTTGTCAAGAATCTGTACTGCAAGCAATGGACATTAATAAACACTTCCGATTAACTGTCTATGGAAGCAATATTGGTGCTGTTGCAAGACTGACCAGTCCTGTATGATAAATGTGGTTCGTTAAGAACACCACATTATCTTATATTCTAGAGTTGGCTGATTTTGCTAATGAAAGACTGAGAATGGCGGTTAACTGTTGCATTTGAAGTTAGACAAACAGATGAGTCTGTGGATAATCGGGTGCTGTGTGTCCGGCGGAAAAAGGGAGAAGCAACACAGGCAGAAAAGAAGTAATATACAGCGTGTTAGGTGTAACGTACAGTAAAGTAGCATTATAGTTAACATAAAGGCTTGACAGATTCAAGGATCTACGGAAGGTGAAGAGACGAACAATGTTTATTTTCCCAGAAAGCTGTAGATGGTCAAACAGCTTCCCCTTCCCCTATACCTACTACTCATACTTGCACAACTCCCTCCCTACCCGTCCCTCCCTTCCCCCACAACCCCCTCCCGACCCGTCCCTCCCTCCCCCCACACCAGATAAACCACGTAGCATATACCGTATACTCTGCCACCCTCACAACACCCTGCAACCACCACCATATTCTGCCATCAACACCAGACTCTGTTATTGATGCTTACTCTGCTGCTATCACCATACTCTTCCACCATACCATATTCTGCCGCCATCACCATACTCTGCCATCATCGCCATACTCTGCCACCATCGCCATACTCTGCCACCATCACCATACTCTGCCACCATCACCATACTCTGCCATCATCACCATACTCTGCCATCATCACCATATTCTGCCACCATCGCCATAATCTGCCGCCATCACCATACTCTGCCATCATCGCCATACTCTGCCACCATCGCCATTCTCTGCCGCCATCACCATACTCTGCCACCATCACCATACTCTGCCACCATCACCATACTCTGCCACCATCACCATACTCTGCCACCATCACCATACTCTGCCACCATCACCATACTCTGCCATCATCACCATACTCTGCCACCATCACCATACTCTGCCATCATCATCATACTCTGCCACCATCACCATACTCTGCCACCATTACCATACTCTGCCACCATCACCATACTCTGCCACCATCACTATACTCTGCCACCATCACCATACTCTGCCACCATCACCATACTCTGCCATCATGACCATACTCTGCCATCATCACCATACTCTGTCACTGCTCCTTCCACAGTCAACCCACACAGGACAGCTGGTGGCCGCCTCCGTCTTTAGTGAGTTATGTGTTCACTAAACTGCCGCCGTAAACCAGTCCTGACTCGGCTCTTGGAGACTTGAGGAGATATATTAGTATTCATGGCTGCAAGTCGTCATGGATGATGAGTAGGCGAGAGAGAGAGAGAGAGAGAGAGAGAGAGAGAGAGAGAGAGAGAGAGAGAGAGAGAGAGAGAGAGAGAGAGAGAGAGAATAAAAATGACTGAGACTATACATTTTTAGTTATCTTATGCAGTAAAAAATGTCAAAATTCTCTCTCTCTCTCTCTCTCTCTCTCTCACACACACACACACACACACACACACACACACACAAGTAGGGCAAAACAGTTCCACGCAATGCCTGTAACAACTCGGGTGTAAATATAATTATGTCAAAGGACTGAAAGGATAATCTCCCACCCTCTTTACCTGATCATAGTCATACAGTTTATATTCATTTTACCTGGCACCATCACATCACACCTCCCTCCCTTGACATCTTTCATTACCTCTGTTTTCTGTCGTTTATCACCAGCGTCTCTCATTCCACACAGTCATGCCAGCCAAACCAATGTAACTGCTCCCAAGTCAAGTACGAGGCCAGGATGCCAGGCGCCAGTTAACCCGTGTAGTCAGATAACCTTTTTCAGTTTTTTTTTCTTTTCTTTTTTGTTATGCTTTTTGTTTTCTTTCTGATTTTCTTTTTTATCTCCAGATGAATTTCTTCACCACTGGACTGACTTTTCCACATAGAGGAATACGTCATAGCCTTCATTAAACCTTTCATTGTGAGGAAATATTCTTTGATGAACAAAATTATGAGGTTTTACATTATTTCTGGTGGAGTGAAGAGGTGAGACAGGCTGTGGCGCAAAAGAAGAAAGCAAATAGTGAGTGGATGGGAAGCAGAGGCATGGGGGAAGTTGAGACGGAAGAGGGAGTTATATGTAGAGAGGAAGAGAGAGGTGAACAGATTGGTAAGAGAGTAAGGAGAGAGTGGATGAGGATTTTTGAAGGAAATTGAGTGTAAAGTGGAGGGACTGTAAGAAAATGTTCTGGAATGAGGTAAAAAGAGGTAGACAAGGTGATAATGATGTTAGTAGGGGAGTGAAAGATAAAAATGTTAGATTCCAAGTGGAGAAGGGAGAAAAAGGGGGCAGATGGAGAGGGTATTAAGGAATTTTTAAACATAGAGAACGAAAGTCATGCGAGTATAAGTGGCTGGGGAATGGCTGGGAGAAAGAGGAAGAAGGGAGGAAGAAATCAGTAGGATGGATGTGGTGGAAGCAATGAAGAAAGTCAAAATGGGGAAGGGCCCAGGTATTGGTGGAGTGTGTGGTGAATATTGAAGCATGGGGGAGAGATAGTAGTAGAATGGATGTGGAAGATGTGCAGATAGGCCTGAGGGAAAGGTAGAGTTGTGGAGGATTGTTATTCAGGTATAATTTAATTATTCCCCTGTACAAAGGAAAAAGGGAAAAAAGAAGTGTGTGGTAATCATAGGGGCATTTGTCTTCTTAATGTAACAGGAAAAGTATATGGTAGGATGCTTATTGACAGAGTTGGAAATAACAGAGAAACTGCTTGGAGAAGAACAATGAGGTTTTAGGAAGGGAAGAGGTTGTGTAGATCAGAGTTTCATCCTTAGGTCTTTAGTGGAAAAGTTTATAGAGAAGGAAAAGAAGTTGTATGCGGCCTTCATGGATTTGGAGAAAGTATAGGACAGTGTGGTTTCTATCTGGACGTTGGACTGAAAGGGAGATGTGTCATGTCTCCATGGTTGTTCAGGCTGCAGGCGGATGGGTTACAAAGTACAAGGTAGGGAAGTGGGTTTTGGAGCAGCCCTAATGAGAGAGAGCAGCGTTTGGAAACTTCTGTACTGTCGTTTGCAGAAAATACTGTATTGTTAAGTGAAGATGAAAGGGAATTGCAAGGCTTAGTGAATGAGTTTGGGAGAGTGTGTAAGAAATGGATTCTAAAGGTGAATGTAGGGAAGAGTAAAGTTATGGTCTTCGAGTGAAATGAAGTCACTTAACGTACAGTGAGGTTGGATGATGAGGAAATGTAAAATGTGAGTGCATTTAAGTAACTGGGTAGTGTGATGAGTAAGGACCAACGGTTGGAGGACGAAGTGCTTGAAAGGGTACAAGAAGGAAGAAAGGTTGCTGGTTCTTTGAAAGCAGCGATAAGAAATAGGGAAGTGAACATGGAAGCAACAGAGTCACTGCTTGATAGTACTGTGTTACCAACTCTAACGTAAGGAAGTGAAGCCTGGACGTTGTTGGAAGGACACAAGTCAAGAGTGAGAGCAGTGGACATAAGGAGTATGTGGAGTTACATGGAGGGACAGAGTGACAAATAAGGAAGTGAAGGAGCGTTGTGGTGCTGATGTTGATGTGATAAAAAGCATTTGGAGAAATTCACTGAGGTGGTTTGGCCATTTGGAGAGGATGGAGAGCGAGAGGCTAACGAGGAGAGTGCATGTGGAGGAGGGAGAGGGAAGGGGAGGTCGAGGATGAGATGAAAGGATGGAGTGGAAAGGCATATTAGAGAGGGAAAATGTGAGCTGAGGGGAGGGCAATGAAATGGAGGGGGACAGGGCGACATGGAGGAGATTTGTTTGTGGCCACCCTTTATGAGATTGAGGCGTCTGGCGTAGACAGGTAGTAGTAGACTTCATTTCTATCATCCAGTACTTTGTTGCTTCATGAAGTGCGTGAGGCCCGGGGCAAGGCTACATAGTCATGACATTTGTGACAGGTAGCGGTCAGTCTCCCTTAAGTGGCCAATGTGAACACTAAACACAAAACACTCCTTGGATCCAAACCCTTATGGATAACTTATCCATACAAGGTAGTAAATGCTTTTATGAACCACAAGAAACCCTCTGACTTGTCTCTCAGTGTAGTCACTTGAAGGTAACACTACATCGGTTGAGTGAATGGTCGATACCCTAACTGGCCACTGAGGACAATATGAAGAATGATGTCCTGACGGTGAAGGGGTTACTGGCTATTGTGACAGACAGGGAATACATGGTCAGCATTCCTTATCTCTAGCCTCATGGCGCACCGACTGTAAAAAAAAGAATGAAGATGTGGTATGTGTAATGAGGCCTGCCATATGAATACATACGAGGTGAGAGGAATGATAGGGGCGATCTGAGAATTAAAAAAACATCGTAACAGAACCAGAACTAGAAAAGGTAATTTCATGGAAAAATGCACCTCTTATCTAAATGCAAATTAGAATCGACAGCTCTACCCAGTTGTAATTAAACCAGCCAGACATATCACGATACACAGCAAAGAAAAAAGATGCTTTGCAACTAAGAATAAGAAACGCTGAAATTAACTGAATGGAAATATGACGTGAGGGCTGGACGATAATCAAATTAATGTGTGGGAAATACACCAACGAATATGAATAATAAACCGGAATCTTTCAATAACTAAGTACGGCATCTTTCCCAACACTTGTAAACGCAACACTGGGACATATAAGAATGTTCCTCTGATTCACTGATAGAATGTCAGCTACCCTTTTCCTTTGGTGTTATCAACGTTGCAAAGTTCGATAAATCTTTACTTTCTCGTACAGAACAACATGCCAAATCTGTGGGTCTTTTCACGCAGCTATTTCCTGGCTTAGCACACACAGGTATTCCAAGTGTACATGGAAAATTGTTTAATGACTCACTTTGTTCGTTCCGTATATGTATTGGAGCAGACTATCTATCTATCTATATATTGCCAGACGCCTCAATCCCGTTCGGGGTGGCCACAGACAAATCGCCTCCACATCGCGCTGTCCCCCGCCATTTCACTGCTCCGCTCCCAACTCACACCCCCCTCTCTCATATACCTCTCCACCCCAACCCTCCATCTCATCCTCGGCCTCCCCCTTTGTCTTCCCCCCTCCACCTCACTCACATACTCTCTTTTCGTCAGTCTTTCACCCTCCATCCTCTCCACACGGCCAAACCACCTCAGTGTGTTCCTCCTAACGCTTCCTATCACATCCACATCCACACCACAACGCTCCTTTATATTCTCTTTTGTCAGCCTGTCTCTCCATGTGACTCCACAGGCTCCTCTTAAATAACTCATTTCCACTGCTCTCACTCTTGACTTGTGTCCTTCCAACAATGTCCAAGCTTCACTTCCATACGTTAGAGTTGGTATCACAATCCTGTCATGTAGTAACTTTTTCACTTCCATGCTCACTTCCCTGCTTCTTATCACTGCTTTCAAGGAACCAGCAACCTTTCTTCCCTGCTGTACCCTTTCATGCACTTCACCCTCCAACCCTCCATCCTTACTCATCGCACTGCCCAAGTACTTAAATGTACTCACATTTTCCAATTCCTCACCATCCAACCTCGCTGTACATTCACTAACTTCACCTCTCTCAAAGACCATCACTTTACTCTTCCCTACATTCACCTTTAGATTCCGTTTCTTAAACACACTCCCAAACTCATCCACCAAGCCTTGCAGCTCCTCTTCGTCTTCACTCAACAACACAGTATCATCTGCAAGCAACAGTACAGGGAGTTTCCAAACACTACCCTCTCTCACCAGGGCCACTCCAACATCCACTACCCTACCTTGTACCTCTTTTATTACCACATCCATATAAAGATTGAACAACCATGGAGACATGACACATCCCTGTTTCAACCCAACCTTCAAAGAGAAAAATTCACTCAGTTCACCATCGACACGCACTGGAGCAGACAAGGATGCGAAATATCCCTTGAGAGTCGAGGGAGAGGATACAGCAGGAATTGCAGTGACGAGGATGTAACTGATGACGTGTGGTGAGAGGTGGAATATTTTAAACTCAGTGTATGTAGATGTCTATATGTTGCACGCTCATAGGAACTGAAATGCAGTGAGTTAGAACAAATATAAACAGCAGAAAAATAATGACTGTTGAGAGAGAAAGGGACCCTGATTGCTATATGTTAGTGAACAGAGTGAAGGAATGGTTTGAGTACTTAGCTCTTGCAATAAAAGGGAAGGGAAGGTTAATGTGTAAAACGTTAAGTAGAGCAGCACAAAGAAGTAAAGTGGGTGGTGACTTTGAATTAGAACAATGGTCTCTGTACAGGGACTGCAAGAAGCTGTTCCTGTGGGTGTTTGAGTGTGGCGGAGCAAAGGAGAAATTTTGTATGAATGTTGAAGTGTCTCTGAATAGTTTCCTTCTTGATGAAATGGTGAGAGATCTGAATGCAAAAGTAGAAAATAAGAAAATTGAGATAGTGCTAGGTAATTCTGGAGTGCCTATGATAAGCGAGAAAGGGAATATTTTGGTAGACATTTGTGTTTGAAGGAGTTTGGCCAATATGAACACATCCTATCAGCATAAGCCGGTACGTATTTATACATGGAGCGTGAGTAGGAGACATAAAGGTTAAGTGGTGGAGCTAGGCAGTAACTGACATAGTATTTTTTACTAAGTGTGATATTAAAGGAGATTTAACACAGAGGAGCAATTAGAGGAATGGGAAGTGGACTCCCAGACTTCTACGTAGTTTTGGTTCTACAGAATTCAAAATGCAACTGCATGGAAAAAAATGTGTAGTAAGCAAGCCTACAGATCACACAGTAGAAGAAAGTGTGCATCGATATTATGGTTACTTTCAGGGTATGGGTATGAATAGGGCGGTAAGTGATTTTCAGGGTAAGAGATGGCGTCGAAGTTAGAAAAGAAGGTGGATGGATGGAAGTTTAAATGAACGTATGACTAAGCGAAGTTTGGAAACTGAGAAAGCAAAAGGAGACATATGATGGAAATTTTGAATGATATATTTATGATATAAGTGTATGGCAAGGGTTGCACCCCGCCACCCCTTTTTTAACCTACAAAGTTATGAACTGTTCTCTCTCACATGCACTGTGAAGTACATTTCTGCATATGGAATTTTGGGTCTGAGAGGTGAAACCTAATCTCGAAAGCTTAAATAATGAACTTCAATGAACACTCTGTATAGCTGTTGTGCGGTATGTCCATTTCCAGTCTCTGCATTTTCCCATCACAAGTGTTAATAGGAAATATGATTAGCACTACACAGATGATAATGAGGATGGTCTCCTTGTCACGTCACTGCGGTCTACTTCTATGTCGCCATTTGCCCTCCTTGGTGCTGCATAATTGTTTATTTCATATTTCTTCACAATAGTTGCTTCCTTCCAAATACTACCTTCCTCCTAATGGAATTCCTTGGTATTTTTTACCCATCTTTATGCCTCCGCCCACCAATGATGGAGGAGGCATATAATGGTCTGTCCGTCCGTGCGTGGGTGGGTGTATGCGTCCGTCCGTAACACTTTTCTGGGCGAGCTATCTCTTGATCATATACACTGTATATATATATATATATATATATATATATATATATATATATATACACACACACACACACACACACACACACACACACATGGGTGAAAGGCATACTTTTTTTTTTTTTTTTTTTTTTTTTTATGTGTCCGACTCTGGGCAAAGGCTCAGGGCCTATATCTCGGGGGCAGTAGCCTATCCCAAGGCCCAGTAGTCCTCCTACACCTCCACATGTCACCACTTCGGCGCTAACACCCACCGTCCATATTGAATACATGCTAGGGCTGTCTCATACAGGACTGGTGTATTGGTATTAGAGGGGGTACTTTTATGACATGTCGGCGGGTCATCTGGTAGAGAAATTGTGAATGAATAAGTGATGACGCAGCCCTGAGGGGATATTCTCCCGCATTTGGTCTGATCAGCTAGTCAGGTCAGGTGCGGGTAAGGGGATGGGTCTGTTATGATGTGGCAGGGGTAAACCAGTTCTGCTGTCGGGCCCTGCTGCGGATGTCACTGATTGCATTGCGCAGTTGACCCTTGTGCGGTGTGGTGCAGTGAGGATCTGTCCGTTCTCCCCTTTTGGGGCTAAGATGCGAATGAATGTATTTGAATGGATGAGTAAATGGAGAGTGAGTCGTCCTGTCTCGGCTACCTCCCTTTCCTTGGGGGAAGCAGCCTAGGTATATAGATAGATAGATAGATAAACTGTTCCCTGCCCCAGCCGGGATTCGAACCTGGGTCCATCAGGACTGCAGGCCGCCTCTCTACCGATTCAGCCACCGCCTCCCCCAGAAAGATTACTCAAGGAGAGAGAGTGTCTTGCTTTAAAGTTTCCTCATTTTATTCTTTTTGAACGATGCGAGCAAGTCTTCTCTGACGGCTTCACGTCCTCCCTGTATCAATCTCAGGCCCCTCAGCTAGAGAACCGCAGTTCTAATGCCTCACCACACACATCTGTATTAAAATACCCGGCTGCCAACACTCGTTCCCTCTCTCCTAAAAACATCCAACACACTCCTTTAGTTATTCCGAAAAACATTCCATATTTTGGCACTGGTTTCACTCCCTACTTAATGTTCATTCACTCACTTGAAATTAATGTCATCGCATACTTCATTCAAATTCGCATCAGTCCAGTACTTATCTTTGTAAATTCTATTAAACAGTGTTCCGTCATCAGCACAGCAGCAAATCCTCCTTTTTTACTCTTTTTATTTTTTTATTTTTTAGAGAGAGAGATTACATAGTTTTTTCACATACAGCACACCACCTTTCTTGCATATCTTTCCATTATCATTACATTCACTCTCACTTGATGTAGTGCTGCCTCCCTCATTGTAACTGAGTGCCAAGCCTAATAGTTTCGTTTTACCAGGATAATATTTACTGTGGTGGGTGGTAACCATATTATTAAATACTGAAATGATGTTGAGCCTACTATGGTGCCCCTGCTAACTGGGGAAGAGACGCAAATGCTGTGTTTGTATATGACTGGCCTGCTGGGCCAGACAGACCGAAGTTACTCGACTAACGTTCCTAAAACACCTAAACACAGCATATGCAATACATGTGAACACACTATAATATCATGTAATATATATATATATATATATATATATATATATATATATATATATATATATATATATATATATATATATATATATATATATATATATATATATATATATATATATATATATATATGTGTGTGTGTGTGTGTGTGTGTGTGTGTGTGTGTGTGTAATAAAGGCGTGGAACTACACCGCGAGTCTAAGAGGACGACATGATGAATATAAATAGTAGAAACATGGCCAAGTCAGTCTTACATATAATTTCTACAACACTTAAGGATGTGTCAGACAAGATGTGCAGTATTTAGTCAGAGACTGGAATGACAGCCATTACCTTAGTACAGAGAACTCGGTAGACCGAAGGTCCGGAACACGAGAGAAAGAAAACGTTGGTAGCATGAAGACACAACGTGGACTGTAACAATTTTAAGTAAAACATCTTTCCCTCACCACCCACTTTCTTCCTCCTATTCGTAACAAACATACATGCAACACCTACCTTTGTCCTAGAAATGAGGACAGAGAAAGGAGAAGGCTATAGACAAAGACTTCCTGTCCATTGTGTGTAACATTTTAGAAAGATAATTATAGAGAATAGCCCAAGTGTTTGATTAAAAAATAATGGGAAATAAAGCTCATGAGGTTCCAGGGCATCGCAATTGGCTGTTACCAGGACAGAGGCTTTTCATGAGAATATTTCATGGTTCCCTCAATTGGTTGCTCCTATGCCGAGTTATTCATTGCAGTTTTGCGATGATTTTGAAAGGTTAATTTCATATAGAGAATTAGAGGAAAATTATTATAGGAGAATGCTGGATTATTATTAAAATTATGCCAAAAACAAATCGAAAGAGTTGCTGGGACCTTGACTGCTGGTGAAATGAAAGGCCCCAACCCTCCCTAATGTCAGGGTTGCATCCTCCGTGAGGGAAAAAGAGGAAGGTTGAAATTAACCCCTCAAGTCTGGAGTTAAATTTGGTGCATCGCTCGCTGTACCCGGGGAATACGCAAACATTGCTTGTATTTAAACCATCACATCTCAGCAACTGCATCACCTAGAATATTCAATAAAAAAACAAAATACTCAACCATCTTTTGTGTGTCCATTGCAAGTATCCCAAGGTGTCTAGGTGGAAACGGTATGGCACACGGAGGTGAAGGAGAAAGGTTACTTTTAGGGTCACAGTGAGGCTGTATTCTGAGTAATGGGTGAGTCTATGGCTAGGTTGGGCTGTTCACTCAGGCTGAGCAGCCTATGCATGACAGGACTGCTCTGCTCTCACACTCCTATGCTCCACTAGACTTCCCCACACGTAGTTACGAATAATGCATTTATTTTTCTAAATTCACACATCATTACAGTAATGGCAGTCATCTCTAAATGATTATTTAGGTCAGAACGCGTATTTTCTGTACCATAATTTTCGTTATATTCTGAAAACTTTCGTATTTTGCACATATTTTTTTAAAATCTTACCTCTTTAAATGAATGTCACTGCTTATTTTTGTATTTTTGTATAACATTTCTTTTGTACACTAAAATTTTCCTTATTTTTTCTTTCCCACTTAGGCACAAATCTTTCTCCACATGGTAACTTCTGTCCTCAGGCATCGTGCCCCCACTCAACAATGACGACACTGTCACCTCTGGTTCCCTCATGATTGCATTTTCACTCAATCCCTTCTTTGCATGTGTGGGCAGCTTGGCAGGGGTGGAGGTGGCAGGGGGCTGGTGGATGGAAAGTGAATCAGCCCATGAAGAAATGGAACTCATTATATCTAGCCCTCCTGTGGTGCGTGTTATACTGCCAATACCATTTATCAGCCTCCCCTACACTTGCATGATGCAATGGTGACAAAAGAAAATGGTGGTCATATCAAACTATGGTGGTAAAAGCAAAACGACTCTGACCGTCAGCCAGGGTTTCCCGAACACGTGACTGCTGACGGCCGGTGCCACCAGCTGTGCTTCAGGAGTTAACACCCCTCAACTTCACGAGGTTCATTGCTGCAGAAAACCGTTTTTCGCCAAATCTCAATTTTAAACTGCCCTTATCGACTGATTTTACAACCTCCGTCAGGTGCAGTGACTGACCTGGCCACTGTGGATGTCAGCTCTCCACCAACATACACCTCTACAGCACACCTGGAGGCCACACAGGCATCCAACCTGGCTACCGTATTTTCCTTTAATTAAGTTTCTGTTCAACATGTACAAGCATCTTGCCCTAGTTATATGATCTTATTCATAGACTCCAGCTAAACAACAGAAAATGTTTTTCAACACAACTTCAAAAAAAGATTTATGGGAGTGCCCGGCTGAAGCGGCCATGTTCCTGCAATCCCCAAGGTTCATAGCGGTTGATGTTTGGGCCACAAGAACAACAAGTACCGGAGATCACCTCTGTTGTCATTTAAAATAAATACAACTTCTGTCGCTCAGAACTGACCTTATGTATCTCCACCATCTCAAGGACCCACCAGCAGGTGTTCAACTTTGGTTGATTAATATTCTTTGCATCATTTCCTTCTTAATCTCCTGACTAGGAAGAGAATATTGTTTCGTCATAGGAAGATGCACTTGATTCGGTTTGCATTGATTATAAACTTTGAAGTCAACTAAATGGTTCTATCCTACAGTATTCCGAGACTGATTTGGCAGGTAAAGTATTTTTTGTAATGCAAAGAAGAAGAAACCAATGGCCAGGAGCCTGTAAAATATTCCCTCCAAGGAAAAAAAAAAATCAAGAGCTGATCATTTCAAGAGGTCTGGAAACACTGTGTTTGAAAGACTGAAGATCATAAGCAGTAGGAAATACAGACGGAGAGAGACAGTTCCAGAGATGATCTGTTGCATAAATGAAGGACTGGGAGTAACGGTTAACTCTTGCATTAGAGAGTTGGACAGAAGAGAGATGAGAGTTTGTTGCTAGTGTGCTACACGCCCGGTAGTAGAGGAGGGATGCAAGCAGACAGTTCAGAGGAGCAGTGACCATTGAAGTTGTGATAGAAGAGATAAAAATGCAACAGTGCGGCGAAGATACAGAGGTTTAAGGGAGCCAGTTAGAGGAGAAGAGTTGATGAGACGAAAAGCTTTTGACTCCACCTTGTTGAGAAGAGCTGTATGTGGGAAGCCTCCCTACACATGAGAGTTGTAATCTACACAGGGGCGAATAACTGCCATGTATAAAGTCAGCAAATGTGCAAGGGTAAAGAAGACACAAAGTCGGCTCAGCACACCTAATCTCTTGGAAGCAGATTTTACGAGAGAAAAATTGTTCTCTCCATGACAAATCCCAAAGGAACGAAACCTAAAGTATGTTTAAAGATGATGCAGGATTAAGCTGGATATTGCTGAAAATTAGCGGGTACTCCTGTGGAAGATTTAGTCGGGTTGACAGATGTAAGAACTAAGTTTTTGATGCATTAAAAACAAGATTACTTTTACTTCAATCAGAGATGTATGCCAAGTCAGACACTGGGTGTGCCATTGCCTCATCCCTTGTTTGTTGAAGTAACTGCTGAGATGGACGCGGTGGGAAACGAATGGAAAAGGTGAAGGGTGGAGTCATCAGCATATAAGTGGATAGGGTTAGATGTACAGCTTAGAAGATCATTGATGAAAAAAGAGAGTTGGTGAGAGGACAGAGCCCTGCGGTACACCACTACTGATAGCTCTAGGAGAGGAATGGTGGCCCTCTACAGCAGTGGCTATGGAACGACCGGACAGGAAGCTGGAGGTAAAGGAACAGATAGAAGGATAGAATCCGTAAGAGGGCAGTTTGGAAATTAAAGATTTATGCCAGGCTCGATCGAAAGCCTTTGAGATGTCAAGTGCAATGGCAAAACTGTAACCAAAGTCCCGAAAGGAGGATGACTAGAAGTCTGAAAGGTAGGTGAAAGGATCGCCAGTGGAGTGTCCCTGACGGAACCCACATTGACGACTGGAAAGAAGGTTGTGACAGGAAAGATGCTTTAAAAGTTTTTTGTTAAGAATAGACCCAAAAACTTATGAAATACTGGATGTTAAAGCAGTTGGGCGATAGTTAGAGGGTTGGGAACGGTCACCCTTCTTTGGGACAGGCCAAATGAAAGCAAATTTCCAGCAAGAAGGAAAGGTACGAGTTGAGCTAAGAATTTTGGATGCATGAATGGTGACTGAATACCCATTTGGCCAATCGGTCTCAGTGTAAAATAACGTAATTTTTGGTTGATCTTAAGCGCTTTCACAAAGTTTGGTCCAGTTTCAAGAAAAACTATTTGAGGTAAAGGGCCACATCCATGATCTTGCTGTATGATCGCTACCTTGAACAGATTGTTCTCAAAAGTGTATCATTTTGCCTTTTGCAGACCCTCATCTAATCACTAAGTTTGATCTAAATCGAATCTTGCCTGGGTGACCTTTGACATATTACCTCTACTTTTCTCGGGCAAAATTTAATAACTTTTTCCTATGACGGGCCTCATTTATTTTCCCAAACAAGGTGCTAATCCAGTCATTAGTTTGCCATAATCTTGGTAATATACAGACCGGCAGACAGACAAAGGGACATACATACAGACAAACAAACAAAACCTAACACATATCTGCTTCGCACTACGTATGTGGAGGCATTAATTTTAATACAGTATGGTAAGGGATAACAGCATTATATTTTCAGGGTTGCCCTATTTAGTCTACCTTCCTATCTATAGCCCGACGCCACAATCCCGCCAGGGGTGACCACAAACATATCGCCTCCACGCCACCCTGTCCTCTGCCATTTCGTTGCCCTCCTACCAACTTACATCCCCCTCTCTCGTATACCTCTCTACACCCTCCCTCCATCTCATCCTCGGTCTCCCCTCCTTCTTTCCCTCCACCTCACTCACATACACTCACCTAGTTGGTCTCTCACTCTCCATCTTCTCCACATGGCCAAATCAGCTCAGTGTATTTGTCCTAATGCTTTCTGTCACATCCACATGCACACCACATCGCTCCTTCACTTCCTCATTTGTCAGTTTGTTTCTTCATATAACTTCACATGCATCTCTCAGATTGCTCATTTCCATTGCTTTCACTCTTGACTTGTGTCCTTCCAACGAGGTCCAAACTTCGCTACCATACATTAGAGTGGGGATCACAATACTGTCTTGTGGCGACTTTCGTAACTTCAGTTCTCACTTCCCTATTCCTTATCACTGCTTTCAGTAAACTAGTAACCTTTCTTTCGTGTTGCGCCCTTTCAAACACTTCATCCTCCGAAATTCAATCCTGACTCATCACACTACCCAAGTACTTAAACGCACTCACATTTTCCATTTCCTCACTGTCCAGCCTCACTGTACATTCAGTGACATAATTTCTCTCGAAGATCACAACTTTATTCTTCCCTACATTCACCATTAGATTCCATTTCATACCTACTCTCCCAAACTCATTCAGCAAGCCTTGCCCTATTTAGACCAAGCTATTTTGCAGCACCGATGGTAAGATAATCCGTCATTTTGTCAAATTATACCTTTCCTTCATGCTAGAAGTTTGCACTCATTCAGGCTGTCTGGAAGAGGGGTGGCTGTTATTAACTCTCCAACTATTGTCAATTAATTTAATTGTTTATATTCGTAAAGTCGCTGAATCTATCCTTACCAGGAGTGTCTTTAATCACTCTTCCTCTCAGAACCGTCTGTCTATCCCCTAGTATGGGTTCATCCAGGGATGCTCTGATGCTGAGCTTCACAACTTTCTGACTCTTGGTCATCTTCCTCTCAGGAATTAGCCATTGCACTTGTCATTTCAATGGCTTTCAAGTGAGTATGGCAAAATCTTAATGTCCAAACTGCTCTCTTATAGTCTGTAGCTTTTATGTTTGCTCTCATGCATAACTTTGTCAGGTCGCTCTATAGTTGGTTTGTAGACGGCTGCTGCTCTTCTAAAGTTATCAGTGATAGTATTCCACAGGTTTCTGTCATGTCATCAACTACCTTCTTTTCATCGATGATCTGAGCTGCATATCCACCTCTACCCACTCATACACTGATGACTTCATCTTTCATATTTCCACCTGTTCCTAACAGTGTCCGTCACAGCAGTTGCTGCAGCAGTCGTGAGTTGAGTCTATGGCATACGTGGTTACTGCCAATTGGAGTAAAATAAATCTTTTTGTTTTTAATATAAATTGTGGCCCCCCTGTGGCGGGGGGGACACAATCTGGCCGCACTATGGGGTGGTACTGCTACTTTGCGGCCAGGTTGTGGTAGGAAGAATACTGCCACCTATTCCCTGCGTGTTGTAAAAGGCGACTAAAAGGAGTGAGGTGAGAGGACTAGGGACCCCCTTCTCTGTTTTTTTAGTTCCTAAAAAGAGACAGGCCAGAGAAAGGGATGGGGGATGGAGTTATCCCCGTACCCTGATGATTGGGTCTATGAATGTGCGTGGATGTAGTACGATTGAGACTAAAAGGGAGGAGATTGGGAGAATGTTTGTGAGAAGAAAGATGGATGTGTTAGCTTTGAGTGAAACGAAGATGAAAGGGAAGGGTGAGTCTATGTTTGGAAGTGTGAATGGAAGACTGTCAGCTGTTGATAGAGGAAGGGCAAGAGAAGGTGTGGCCTTGTTACTGAGTCCGGAAGTACAGCAGTGTGTGACTGAATGGAAGGAGGTGTCATCGAGACTGATGTGGGTGAAAGTGAAATTTGAATGTGAGTTGTGGGTGTTTGTGAGTGCATATGGGCCTGGTAGTGAAAGGGATGAAGAAGAGAGGAAGTCTTTCTGGAATGATGTTGATGAGTGTCTGCAGAGTTTTGGAGCGAATGTGAATGTGGTAATGATGGGAGATCTGAATGCTAGAGTGGGAAATGTAGCAGTTGAAGGTGTAGTTGGTATGCATGGTGTGCCTGGAAGAAATGAAAATGGGGAACGAATGATAGGGATGTACGCTGAGCGAGAGATGGTGATTGGAAATACAGTGTTCGAGAAGAAAGATATTTATAAGTATACATGGGTGAGACAGAAGGGTGGAATGGTTTTGGAAAAAAAGCATTGATGGACTATGTGGTTGTGTCCAGGAATGTGATAGGAGATTGTTGGATGTGAGAGTTCTGAGAGGGGAGGGTGGAGGTATGTCTGACCACTACCTGGTGGAGGCAAAGTTAAGAGTAGGTAAGAGATGGGTGAGAGCTAGGAGGGTTAGGTGTGGCAGGGAGGTTTTTAAAGCGAGTGAGTTGGATAAAAGAGAGAAAAAGATAGAGTATCAGGAGAAATTGAAAGATGAGTGAAACGCAGTGAAAGATCAGGAAAATGGCAGTGTGGAGGAGGATTGGCAGTTGTTTAAGAGTGCTGTGGTGGGGTATGCGAAAGAGGTGTGTGGTGTGAGACGTGTGGGTGGTGATGTAAGAAAAGGAAGTGAATGGTGGTGCGAGGAAGTAAGTATGGCTGTGGCTGAGACAAGACGTACATATAAAGTGTGGCTGCAGAGGAAGGATTAGGTGTCATATGAGAGGTATAAGGAAAAGAGAAACAGGGCGAGAAGGGCTGTGTGTGATGCTAAAGTGGCAGCAGATGAGAGGTGGGGTAGGCGGCTGACTGAGAATTTTCAACAGAATAAGAAAATGTTTTGGAAGGAGGTGAAAAGGGTGTGAAAGAGAGAGTCTGGGAAGGAAGATCGAGTAAAAGCAGAGGATGGAAAGATGTTAACTGAGATGGATGCAGTAAGGGATGAGGCTATGGCACACCTAATGTCTGACTTGGCTCATATCTCTGACTGGGGTAAAAATAATATGGTTGTCTTTAATGCATCTAAGACTCAGTTCTTACACCTATCAACCCGACAAAATCTTCCACAGGTATACCCACTAATGTTTAATAATATTCAGCTTAATCCTGCATCATCCTTGAACATGCTTGGGGTTTCTTTTACTCGGGACTTATCTTGGAGAGATCATATTACATCTCTTGTAAAATCTGCTTCCATGAGATTGGGGAGATTGGGTGTGCTAAGCCGACTCCGCTCTTTCTTTACCCCTGCACAATTGTTGACTCTATACAGGGGTTTTATCCGCCCCTGTGTGGAGTACAACTCTCATGTGTGGGGAGGCTCCCCACATACAGCTCTTCTCAATAGGGTGGAGTCAAAGGCTTTTCGTCTCATTAACTCTCCTCCTCTTACTGACTCCCTTCAACCTCTGTCTCTTCGCCGCATTGTTGCATCTTTATCTCTTTTCTATCGCTACTTTAATGGTCACTGCTCCTCTGAACTGTCTGCTTGCATTCCTCCACCTCTACGACGGGCACGTAGCACCCGTCTGGCAGCAAACTCTCTGTCACGAATCAATTTGCGACATTTCCATTTTGTGAGAAGCCACGAACTATTAGTGGAAAACTCACTGTTTTTCGTTCAGTTAACCGCTCATTCGGACGGAAGCTTTGTCAAATCAGTTTTTCATTGTCATACGTGATCGTCTCTGTGTGAGACATTAGCGCTTCCGATGAGCGATTGTTTTGGGCGCGTTTCGCTTACTCGACCGTTACGGCTTAGTACTCCGCCTTTCTTTCCCACGATCTGAATTCAGTCTTGTGTTTGCTGTGACGGAGAAAGGGTCTGTGCTCAGAAGTGGAGAGGTCAGCTAGCACCCCAAGCTCCATTAGTACAGTTAATCCCAGTACTCCCACCCCTCACTCCTCGGGTGATACATAGTATTCATCGACTGGTATTTCTTTTTGTGTATTTTGTAGTTTTAAGAGCTTAGTTAAGGTGTTTTTCCTAGGCGTAAGTATTTAGCTTCTGTGTGAGTGAGTGAGTGCGTCTTATTTAATTGATTTGAATTGTAACGTTAAATTTATTTTTTGTAATTAATAAATTTAACAGTTCTTTTCCTTGAGCTTAAAGTAAAATCTTGTTTCATTTCTCCATTATTAAGCTTATTTCCCATATAGCTCCTAGCTTGCATAAACGTTTTGCTTTCATAACTGGTACTTAGACCAGTCTTGTATTAACTTAAAATCCGTTGTGCCAGGAGTTAATGCATCAGCAAGAACCTGATGTTATTATTATTAGTATTAGTTATTTATTGTCAGGGGTGATGTAACTTTCTCCAGAGGCTAACAGTACAGTAAGTCAGCAATTGTGAGTAATTAGTCTCTGCTGTGTACTGTTGAGGAAGTTTATAAATTCTCGTTCTCAGAGAATCGTGCTAAGCCAGCGTAAAGTAAACGTTGCTTGATGTAGCAAGACAATCATTGTCTCTGCTCTTCAATATTATTGAATATTATTATCAATTTAAATAATATTTAACCATTTATATCCCAAAATTACCGTGATATTATAAAAACCCCGTGACAATTGGCGACCTCGCCAGGATATTAACTCCTAGCTCTAAAGCTATTCACGAGATAGTGCTCACTCATTCATATTTAGGTATTTATCATTAAAGTTTATAGGCACAAGCTTACTGGTGTTTACCCTTAATTTAGCAAGTGAATTTTGCTTTATTAATCAATAGAATACTTAACTCTAGTTTAATTTTGGTAACGCCAGACAATTTTATTCGCTTCTGGGAAGTCGCCGTACCATTGTGTTTATTATTGAGTCTTCCCAGTCATTTACATCTTTTATTTATTCTTTGCCAGTTAACTGGATAAGACTGGTCACCACTAGCTTGTGTCTGTACTCTTTACTTTTGTTTATTAGTATTCGTCGCTAAGCAGTCAGTACTCAATTTCGGTTTTGCTTAATAAATTAGCGAAATGGCTACTGCTGTATTTTTACAGGAAGCCAAAGATATGGGTCTTGCGGACCCAACTGAAATTAAAGAATACATACTCTCACGGTTCAATTACGAGCAAGAACGTGAGAAAGATGCTCGTGAAGAGCGTAGAATTCAGCGCGAATGAGCGAGAACAGCGTGAACACGAGCAAAAACAGCGCGAACTCGACTTGGAACACGAGCGAGAACAGCGTGAACACGAGCAAAAACAGCGCGAACTCGACTTGGAACACGAGCGAGAACAGCGTGAACACGAGCAAAAACAGCGCGAACTCGACTTGGAACACGAGCGAGAACAGCGTGAGGAACGAGAGAAAGAACGAGAACATGAACTTGAAGTGCTGAAGCTCAAGCGAGATTCCTTGGCTTCAGACACGTCTGGTGCAGTTGGTCCAAGCTCCACGAGCGTTCTTCCTGCACATGTCCTGGCGACCCCACGCGTCAAGCTTCCTTCATACAAGGAAAGCGAGCGAATCGAGCCGTACATAGCTCGTTTTGAGGACATGGCAGACATGTATCAACTGGATGAGGCAGCTAAGCGGATCCAATTTCTTAGTTTATTTGAGGGCCCTGCCCTCGATATTCTCCACAGAATTCGTGGAGACAATCTCACATATGAGATGATGAAAGCTGCACTCATTAAGGCGTATGGTCTCACAGTAGACGACGCCAAAGTTCAGTTCATGCGAGCTCGTCTCCAAGACAAGGAGACAGCTGTTCAGTTCCTTGATCGTCTCACAGCTTACTTAAATGAGTGGATGGAGAAAGATGAAACTCCTTCCACGCGTGAGGGGATAATTGACCTTATGCTGCGTACACAGCTAGAGAGGTCGTGGCCTGCTGAGCTCATAGCACAGCTTAAGATCTGCCAGGTGAAAGATGCCAGCCAAATGGCAGAGAAGGCTGACGTATTCCTTACTGCATACGGGTATCAAGCTCGTAAGCAAAACACCTGGAGCAGAAAAGATACTGCCAAGTCTGGGAAGCCGTCTCAGACTGAATCCCAGCACCAAGGCCATTCTCAGAGTAATGGCCAAGGTCCAAAACCGCAGTGGAAGGACCAGGGGCAAAACACTCAGAAACCTGAGTGGAAGAGGTACAACAAGTACCCTAACCAGCAGCAGTATCAGCCACGCAACCGACCGTCGGGACAAACTTTTTCACCACCAGCTCAAAAGAGGCAGGAAGCGAATGCAGCCTTCATTCCTCAGCAGCAGCCTGGTGGTCACGTCCCTACCAGTGTGGGTACTTCCCCACAGTTCACTAGTCCCACAGTGACAGTGAACCCCCCTCCACAGATGGCCAATGTTCCATCTTATAACCCTCAAGGCACAATGTTTGCCACATCAATTCAGCAGCCTCATGAGTGGCTAGCTGCTTCCTCCACAGGCCCTCCCACAGGTGACAGTACCTTCCTTGTTCAGCCAGGGTTTGTGGAAGGCATTCCTGTGAAGGTCCTGAGAGACAATGGTTCCTCAGGTTGCTCTGTTAAGCAGAGTTTAGTTCGGCCTGAGCAGTATACAGGTCGACAGATCCATGCAAAGCTTATTGATGGATCAGTGAGATTGTTCCCTGAGGCATGTATCCAGGTGGCATCTCCATTTTATACTGGTATGACACTTGCAGTTGTCATGCCAGAGCCTCTATTTGACTTAATAGTAGGCAATATTAATGGAGTCAAGGATAGTTGCTCCGATGGCGCTTACTCAGACTTCGGCTGCTGCGGTGACACGAGCCATGACTGAGGCTCCAGACTGTGTCACCCCAGTGATCATTGAATCGCCGCAAGATCTGATGTGCAGTCAACTTGTTGTACAAGAACAACATTCTGACCCGACACTTGCTGCCGTGCGGAATAAACAAAAGGGTCGAGTGATTAAGTATTCACGGGGAGGTCGAGCCAAGTTCCTTCGCAAACAAGGACGGCTCTACCGTGAGTCACGAACACCCGAGGGCGAGGTTCGACTGCAGTTTGTCGTTCCCGCCAAGTACCGCCCAGCAGTGTTACAATGGGGTCATTGTCCAGCCTCAGGAGGTCACCTGGGCAAAAGGAAGACCCAGGGCCGTATCCGAGCTGACTTTTTCTGGCCAGGGATGGGACGAGACATAGACAGTTTTGTCCGTTCCTGCAGTGTGTGCCAAAGTATCACCACTGATCAGGGACATGCCCTTCCTGTGCCGTTCATAACCACACCTGTAATCTCTGAGTCAGTTGAGAGACAGGGTAGTGGTGAAGTGGGTGCAGACCTGATGTCTCGCCCATTGGCCCCACAGGACACAGTATGTCCAGGGCCTGTACATGCATATTATGTACCTTAAGTTAAGGGGAAGTTGAGAGGCGACTTGAGGCTATGGAAGACCCAAGTTTGCATAAGGATTCTCAGCTTCCCGGTACTAATATATGTACCGTAAGTTAAGGGGGAAGTTGAGAGGCGACTTGAGGCTATGGAAGACCCAAGTTTGCATAAGGATTCTCAGCTTCCCGGTACTAATAGAAGTACTGTAGGTTAAGGGGAAAGTTCGAGAGAGAACTCCGCAGTGGCGACTTGAGGCTATGGAAGACCCAAGTTTGCATAAGGATTCTCAGCTTCCCGGTACTAATAGAAGTACTGTAGGTTAAGGGGAAAGTTCGAGAGAGAACTCCGCAGTGGCGACTTGAGGCTATGGAAGACCCAAGTTTGCATAACGATTCTCAGCTTCCCGGTACTAATAGAAGTACTGTAGGTTAAGGGGGAAGTTCGAGAGAGAACTCCGCAGTGGCGACTTGAGGCTATGGAAGACCCAAGTTTGCACAAGGATTCTCAGCTTCCTGATACTAATATAAGTATTGTAGGTTAAGGGGGAAGTGAGAACTCTGCAGAGGCGACTTGAGGCTATGGAAGACCCAAGTTTGCACAAGGATTCTCAGCTCTCCGATATTAATATAAGAACTGTAGGTTAGGGCACAGGTTGAGGACCCGTGTGCAGTTCGAGGCTATGGAAGACCCGAGTTTGCACAGGGATTCTCAACTTGTCGAAACATAATCGTGTGCTATAATTAATGGCGACCTCGAATGTACGTCGTAGCACTGACTGCTAGGCAGAGAGAGTAATTGTAACTTAATAAGAATTTTGTCTCATTGACACTTTTGATGCTCCACCTCAATTGGCTTTGCAGGTTCAGCAATGGGTGTAGCAGTTTTGCTGTGCGGACCAGCTGATCGTCTGCCGCACGCTGCCGCCTCTTCTCCTCTGCCTTCGTCGTCGCCATATTATTATTTACTGTGTCATTTTACACGTAGGTACAGTTACACTACAACTGTCACACCTACACTGTGTATTACATACACCACGCTACACAACAATTAGTTGTCAGTGTAAATGTAGCGAATTTTCGCTCAGTTTGACCTGAGTACAGGATTTTCACCGTCGTCACGGAGTTTTTCCCTCAAGCTTGCTTCTATTAACGTAAATACGAGGTTTTTTCGCTCACTGACGACTGCGACTTTCTCCTGTAGCAGGATAGCACACACACCACAGTGTGAATCTTGTGTGACTGAGTTAGGATTTATATGTATATATATTGAAATCTTTCTTCTGAAGGAAGAAAGATTTAATTTTCATGGGGCGTAATGTCACGAATCAATTTGCGACATTTCCATTTTGTGAGAAGCCACGAACTATTAGTGGAAAACTCACTGTTTTTCGTTCAGTTAACCGCTCATTCGGACGGAAGCTTTGTCAAATCAGTTTTTCATTGTCATACGTGATCGTCTCTGTGTGAGACATTAGCGCTTCCGATGAGCGATTGTTTTGGGCGCGTTTCGCTTACTCGACCGTTACGGCTTAGTACTCCGCCTTTCTTTCCCACGATTTGAATTCAGTCTTGTGTTTGCTGTGACGGAGAAAGGGTCTGTGCTCAGAAGTGGAGAGGTCAGCTAGCACCCCAAGCTCCATTAGTACAGTTAATCCCAGTACTCCCACCCCTCACTCTTCGGGTGATACATAGTATTCATCGACTGGTATTTCTTTTTGTGTATTTTGTAGTTTTAAGAGCTTAGTTAAGGTGTTTTTCCTAGGCGTAAGTATTTAGCTTCTGTGTGAGTGAGTGAGTGCGTCTTATTTAATTGATTTGAATTGTAACGTTAAATTTATTTTTTGTAATTAATTAATTTAACAGTTCTTTTCCTTGAGCTTAAAGTAAAATCTTGTTTCATTTCTCCATTATTAAGCTTATTTCCCATATAGCTCCTAGCTTGCATAAACGTTTTGCTTTCATAACTGGTACTTAGACCAGTCTTGTATTAACTTAAAATCCGTTGTGCCAGGAGTTAATGCATCAGCAAGAACCTGATGTTATTATTATTAGTATTAGTTATTTATTGTCAGGGGTGATGTAACTTTCTCCAGAGGCTAACAGTACAGTAAGTCAGCAATTGTGAGTAATTAGTCTCTGCTGTGTACTGTTGAGGAAGTTTATAAATTCTCGTTCTCAGAGAATCGTGCTAAGCCAGCGTAAAGTAAACGTTGCTTGATGTAGCAAGACAATCATTGTCTCTGCTCTTCAATATTATTGAATATTATTATCAATTTAAATAATATTTAACCATTTATATCCCAAAATTACCGTGATATTATAAAAACCCCGTGACACTCTCATCCCTTTTCTGTCCAACTCTCTAATGCAAGAGTTAACCGTTACTCCCAGTCTTTCATTTATGCAACAGGTCAGCTCTGGAACTGTCTCCCTCTGTCTGTATTTCCTGCTGCCTATGATCTCCAGTCTTTCAAACGTAGTGTGTCCAGGCATCTCAGAATGATCGGATCTTGAATTTGGCGCTCTATTGTATTTTGTTTTTCTCTTTTACTGCGGGCTCATGGCCTTTGGTTCCTTCTTCCTCGCATTAAAAAAAAAAAAAGAAAAAAAAAGAAGAGATGGGCAGAGTATTTTGAAAGACTGTTAAATGTAGAGGAGGAAAGGGAGACTGAGATTGTGGCAGATGGAAGGGTGCAAGGAATAAATGTGTTGGGTGAGTTGAATGATTCTTTGATCACGAAGGAGGAAGTGCAGGAGGCAGTAAAGGAGATGAAAACAGGGAAAGCTGCAGGTATGGATGGGTGTGCTGTTGAATGCCTGAAGGGTGGAGGAGTGACTATTGTTACCTGGTTAGTAAGATTACTGAATGTGTGCTTTGTGAAAGGTATGGTGCCAGTTGACTGGGGAAGTGCTTGTGTGGTCCCGTTGTATAAAGGCAGGGGTGATAAGTATGAATGTACTAGCTTTAGGGGTATAAGTCTGTTGAGTGTTGTAGAAAAGGTGTATGGTAGAGTGTTATGAGAGTTAGAGAGGGTACAGAGGGAGTGATTGGTAATGAGCAGTGTGGCTTTAGGAGAGGGAGGGGATGTGTGGACCAGGTGTTTGCTGTGAGACAAATGTGTGAAAAGTATTTAGCGAAAGGCTAGGCTGTGTTTTGGGCATTGATGGATTTAGAGAAAGCATATGATAAAATTGATAGGGAGGCTTTGTGGACTGTTTTAAGATTGTATGGACTTGATGGTAGGTTACTAAAAGGGGTGATAAGTTTTTATGTAAATAGTAGAGCGTGTGTGAGAGTGGGAAATACTGTGAGTGCTTGGTTTCCCGTGAGAGTGGGGCTGCGACAGGGATGTGTGATGTCGCCTTGGTTGTTCGATATTTATATGGATGGTGTTGTAAGGGAAGTGAATGCAAGAGTCTTAGGTGGAAGTCTGAGTCTGGTGAATGTTGATGGCAGAGAGTGGAATCTGAAGCAGCTGCTGTTTGCAGATGATACTGCGCTGGTGGCTGATTCAGAGAAGAGATTGAGACAGTTGGCAGAAGAGTTTGGAAGGGTGTGTGAAAGGAGGAAATTGAAAATAAATGAGAATAAGAGTAAAGAGATGAAGCGTATGAGGTCGGTAGATGGTAGGAGGATGAATATAGTTTTGAATGGTGAGTTGCTTGAGGAGGTAGAGTGTTTTAAGTATTTAGGGTCACATGTTGCAGTGGATGGAAGAATAGATGCAGAAGTGATGTTTAGAATGAATGAAGTAGGAAAGGTGCTGGGAGGAATGAAAAAAGTGTTTAGATGTCGTTCCCTTAGAATGGATGTAAAGAGAAGGCTGTATGAGGGTGTTGTGGTACCAACTGCATTATATGGGGCTGAAACATGGAATATGGGTGTAGTAGAAAGGAAAAGCTTGAATGTAATGGAGATGAGGTGTCTGAGGAGTATGTGAGGAGTAACGCGTATGGATCGAGTGAGAAATGATGATGTGCGAAGGAGAACTGGAGTTGTTCGGGAGATGGCTGATCGAGTTGAGGGTGTTGCGATAGTTTGGGCATACGGTGAGAATGGATAATGAGCGATTGGTGAAAAGGATAACTAAATCTGATGTGAGACGTGTAAGGCTGAGAGGAGGACCACGAATAAGATGGATGGATAGTGTGAAAAGAACGTTGGATGCGAGAAGGATGTCTGTTGAGCAAGGAAGAGTGGCTGTGCGTGACAGAAATAAATGGAGAGAAATTGTGAATGAATAAATGATGACACACCCCTGAGGGGATATTCTCCCGCATTTGGTCCGATCAGCTGATCAGGTCAGGTGCGGGTAAGGGGATGTGTCTATTATGATGTGGCAGGGGTAAACCAGCTCTGCTGTCGGGTCCTGCTGCGGATGTCACTGATTGCACTGCGCAGTTGACCCTCATGCGGTGTAGTGCGGTGAGGATCTGTCCCGTCTCCCCTTTGGGGCTAAGATGTGAATGAATGTATTTGAGTGGATGAGTAAACTGGGAGTGTGTCGTCCTGTCTCGGCTACCTCCCTTTCCTTGGAGGAAGCAGCCTAGGTATATAGATAGATAGATAAATTTTAATGTATCAAAAACATAATTTCTGCTTGGCCAGACAAAAACTTCTACAGAATTATCATTTAATATTTAATAACCTTATGCTCAGGCCATCGTTTCTCTCAATATCCTCCGGGTTTCTTTTTCTCATGACTTATCATGGAAAGATATTATTACCTCTCTTGCAAAATCCGCCTCCAAGAGATTTGCAGTGCTAACAGGATCGAGGCTTTTCGTCATATCTGTTCCCCTCCTTTTACTGGCTCTCTTCAACCTGTCTCTCTTGACTTCAATGTTGCAACTTTGTCTCTTAACTATGGCTATTTCAGTGACTGCTGCTCTTCTTAACGATCTACTTACACCCCAGCGCTACTACAGTGGGCTGGTAGCACTCATATGGCAGCACATTATCACACCATTCTGTCTAACTATTTAATACCTACCATGCTTCATGTCTGCAACAGGTCAACCCTGAACTCTCCTTGTTAGTCAGTATTTCCCTCTGTCTGTGAAAATTAGTGTTTTGGCTGCAGTGTGTCCAGGAATCTCAAAATGAGCTGAGCTTGAATTATGCTTTGCTTTGTTAATTTTTAATGGGCATTTTTTTTCGGTTTCTAGCATTTGAGTCTTTACTATTTGCATAAAACACATAGCCAAGTGTTTTCATCCCAAAAGGGGTATCCACAAACAAACTGCCTCCATATCACCCTCTCCTCTGCCATCAGGACGCCCTCTCTCCATCCCACACGACTCTACTTCATACAGTATACATCTTTAGCTGGACCCTCCACCCCATTCATTCTCTCTCTCTCTCTCTCTCTCTCTCTCTCTCTCTCTCTCTCTCATACAGTCTCCTAGTCAGTCGCTCTCTCTTCATTCGCTTCACATGGAAAAAACACACATGTACTCCCCGAACATTTTCCTGTACAAACACATTTACATCACAGTGCTTCCAAACTTCCTCAATGACTGTCTCTTTATACAGCTATACACACCCTTCATCGGATTATTAGTTTCCACTCCTCTCATTTTTAGGCTTATTTCCTCACGGCAAGATCCAAGTTTACCTTCCATGCGTTAGTGTAGAGATTACAATACCGTCATCCAGGGACTTTATCTTTGTTCCCCTCCATTTTCTTGGTCATTATCTGCACCACTCCTTCCCTGTTGTACCCTTTCCAGCACATCATCCTCGCAGCTCACTATCTTTTGTCATCGCACAACCTACAAACTTTAAAGCATTCACCTTCTCCAGGCTCTTAACTTTCAGCACTACATTATATGGCTTCATTACTCTAAAACAATGTTAACTTTACTCATTCATTCATTCATTTTAAAACTTTGTCCTTTCCACGCACTTTCATACTTCATCACTAAACTTTGCAATTCCTACTCCTCCTTACTTAACAGAGCAGATTCACCAGGAAACAACAGTACAAGCAATTTCCAGAACCTTCACTCGCTTGGAACACGCCAACATCCACTGCCTAATCTTTACTGTATATATTTCTGACAATATCCTTATAAATATTAAATAACTATGGAGTTTTGACACAAATGTATTTTAATGCAACATTTAAACAATATAACTTGCTTGGTTCACTTTTTGTATGCATTGCCGTCCTATGAGCGTAATTCAGCAATTTCCAATTTATTCCCAACAACGTCCACTTGCCTTGTCTATCTCCTCAATTGTGTGATTTCTCCAGACTTATGAAGACATCTTACAAATTCCTTCCAATCTCTGAGGGATTTTCTGTTCAACATCTCAGAGAACGGTCTACACACCCTCCTCCTTTCCTTAAAGCTCCCATGTTCCCCTCCTACCATTTCCTCTGTCTTCATCCTTACTCTGTCGAAAACGATCCTACTTTCACCCCACACTAAGAAGAAAAGCACTCCTGTGATTGTCTTTTTTTTTTTTTTTTTCCCTAATAACGTACCTAATGCTGTTTACTTTCAGTCGTCTAGCGTTCTCCCAGATCAGTGTGCACATTCTCCCAGCCTTTTCAGTCATAATCTCTTCCTCATATTTCAACATTTGCCACAAACTCTGTCAATCCTTGGTACTTTTCCCATTCCATCTTCCTTCAGTGCCTGAAACATTTCGCTCCGAATGATATTTTCCTCCTTTCTTGCTTCTTATCCTCTTTCAGCTATTCCTCATGTAATTAAAGTGGCATTATGTTTCGTCTCTGCACTCAAACAACTAATTATAATGCTCTCTCTATCTGATCATTTTCTCTCTCTTTTCTCCACAAGTATTCTGATATTTCCATCTCTTTGCAACCTTCTTTATCATCCTCCCTGGCTTTCCTGACCTGCGAACAACAACAAATACCTATATTCCTTCTATTTGAGCACTCAAAACTTCATCCAAGCCTCATCCTCTCTCTCTCTTTCTCTCTCTCTCTCTCTCTCTCTCTCTCTCTCTCTCTCTCCTCCTCCTCCTCTAACATACAACTTTCTCTTAAATCTTTCTTAATCGACACTACTGTATTTTCCATCTAATAACTGTATGCCTCCTCCTTTTTGTCAACTCACTTCACTCCATCACACTGTTCTTTTCACTCCCTTGCCTTTCTTCCCATCACTGTACACCACCTCACACACGACATAAATACCTTCCGTGAACACTTACTCACACCTCCCACTTCCTTCATCTACGTCAAGTTTTTTCTCCACTTGCTTCCCATACTTCATCGTTTCCCTCTCCTCCTGCAGTTTTCTGTTGTCTTTGCACCACCTGTTTCCTGCCTTCCTGGAATACCCTATACACTCCAGCATCAAGAACTGATCTTATCTAAATACACACACACACACACACACACACACACACACACACACACACACACACACACACACACAAACTGAAATACTGGAAAAGGCTTCCACTACATGTAAACTTTCAATTTTGAATTTAGGAGGTTCAGCATACCCCCTTACCAAATTAAAATTCTCAGAAACAGTGAAAGCAGGGCAGATATGGCTCTGATATCTTAGTAGCTGTTGTACAATGGATTTTTATCCGTAATGCCATACTTGGGGAGCGTGAACCCCCACAATGGTTCTTGGGTAGGTCAGCCCCCTCCCCAAATAAAAGCAATCAGAAACGGGAAAGTGAGCACGTAGATTTCAACGAATCTTCTCAGGTCAGTTCTGTTTCGATGACAATATTTTGCACCATAATTACAAACTTTTCCACTATCATTTTTAGGAAGGGGGGGGGGTCAGCCCTCCTTCAAAAATTATGAGGGTACAATATTGGGGAAGGATGGCAGATACGGCTTTGATATCATGGTGCATGTTGTACAATTGACTCTCATCATAATGCGATATTTGGGGAGCGTCACCCTCCGGTGATTCGTGGGGGTCAGCCCCCTTCCAAAAACTTAAGAAATCAGATATGTGAATGATCCGAATGATATTTAGGCGAGTTCGTGTGTTTACTCCAATGGTTTTCCACTATACTATATACAATTTTCCAGCAGTGATTTTTAGGCAGGTCAGCCTCCCTCACATAAATAACAATTCTCAGAAAGTGAAAGGAAGGGTAGATATGGCCTTGATATCTTAGCACATGTTGTACCGTGGACTCATCCACAATGCAATATTTGGGGAGCAAATAAAATTATTAAAAACGATCAGAATTAGGGTCAAATGAGCTCGTGGATTTCAACAAAACTCCTCAGGTCAGTTCTTCTGGTTCCTTGATATGTCTCTCAATATATGAAAATTTTCATCATTATTTTTGAGGGGGTCAGCTCCTCACCATAGCATATAAGATACAAAATACTGGAAGGAGGGCAGATGTGGCTTTGATATCGTAGTGCATGTCATACAAAGGACTCTCATTCGTAATGTGATATTTAGGGAGCGTGACCCCTAATAATTCTTGGGTGGTCAGCCCCCTCTAAAAAAAAAAAAAATAAAAAACAGGGGAAAGATTTGAATGAAACTTCCCAATCGAGTTTGTGTGGAAATTCCGAAAGTCTTCCCCTACAGTCAATTTGCCAACCATGATTTTCAGGGGGTCAGCCCCCTCACATAAAAATTCTCAGAAGGTGAAAGGATGGCAGATATGGCTTTGATATCTTCGTAATGTGATATTTGGGGAGCGTGACCCGCTCAGTGATACTTGAGGGGTTAGTTGCCTCTCAAAAATGAGAACAATCAGAAACAGGTGAAAGTGAGGACGTGAATATCAGTGTAATTGGCATATACATCACTGGACTGGGTATGCAGTTTACATATTTTCTCCGACTGCACAGGAAGAAACTGCATATTATCTGTTTTAATACTCTGCTTATTTATTTATTACTATATTGACATATTCCTCCCTCGGGCGCAAAGCCTTCATCTCGATACAGGAGAAATGAATGTGTCCTTGCAACAAAATATGGTTTATGGTGGCACCCAAAAGTGACGGGGCGCAAAGGGCAGGCTGCCACAAACTGTCTAAACTATGGCAAACTACTGCGTCACCAGAATTCGAACTTGACCCAGATGGCAGCACGCCTCCGACTACTGCCACTCTTACCAAGTGTAGAGAGAAAGAAAGAAGCGAGAGAGTGAAGTTGTGAGAGTGTTGGGAGGGAAGGTGTGCATATGTGTGGAGAGAGAGAGAGAGAGAGAGAGAGAGAGAGAGAGAGAGAGAGAGAGAGAGAGAATGTGTGTGTGTGTGTGTGTGTGTGTGTGTGTGTGTGAGAGAGAGAGAGAGAGAGAGAGAGAGAGAGAGAGAGAGAATGTGTGTGTGTGTGTGTGTGAGAGAGAGAGAGAGAGAGAGAGAGAGAGAGAGAGAGAGAGAGAGAGAGGAAAATGTGTGTGTGTGTGTGTGTGAGAGAGAGAGAGAGAGAGAGAGAGAGAGAGAGAGAGAGAGTTTGGAGGAAGCAGGAAAATGGTGAAAGGTCAAGAGCGTGGCGGAAGTGTGGGGAGGTAAGAGTGTTGAGGGCAGGGCAGGAAATCGGGCGAGGCAGCAGGACGTGTGTGGCGTTGGTGCTGAGGGCGAGAGGGCGAGAGGCGCTAAATCAGTATGTAGGGCGGCAGCTGACACGACCGACGAGGTGGTGGAAGCAGCCGGCCCTCTCATTTGACACACCTTCCTTCCTGCCTCACATACCTCCACCTTACATACCTCCCCTCCCACCTCACTCCTCTCCCCTCCTACTTAACGCATGTCTCCTCTCCCCTCCTACTTTACGCATTTCTCCTCTCCCCTCCTACTTCACGCATTTCTCCTCTCCCCTCCTACTTTACGCATTTCTCCTCTCCCTTCCTACTTTACGCATTTCTCCTCTCCCCTCCTACTTTACGCATTTCTCCTCTCCCCTCCTACTACATGCATTTCTCCTCTCCCCTCCTACTTCACGCATTTCTCCTCTCCCTCAACGGGCAGCGATTCCTGTTATCTCTTACGTGCGGTAAATTATCTCTCCACACACTTCCCCAACTCAGCCACAGTACAATAACTTCTCTCACGTGCAATTTACACTGGACTCTCCTGCATCTCGCTGTACTATACTTTCTCTCACATTTCATGGTTTTATCACCTCTACCCTCCCTTCCCTTGCACCTCAGTGGACAGCACCTTTAAGTTACGTGTCACATTGCTTATTACCCGTCCCCGCCCGGGATGGGCTCGGGAACGGGTATTGTTTTCAATCGTTTGTCTGTTTGTTTGTTTGTCTGTTTGTCTGTCTCTCTGTCTGTCTGTTTACTTTACGCGAAACCTACTGGTGCGATTTTGAATAAAATTACAGGGATGATGGGCTATGACTCTCTGATCACCCGATTAAATTCTGAGCCAAAATGGGCCAAGGCCCAGGCTGTAGGCCCCAAAAATGTAAAAAAAAAAAAAAAAAAAAGGAGGGGGACGGATAAAAATATTTTTTTTCGCCATACCTCCTTTCAAATTCGTCATATCGACATGAAACCAAATCTTGAAGGTGCATCTTTCAAATCTGCATCCTATAACACGCCTCATTACGTCAGGGGGGTCACCCCCCCAGTTAGCGGTAGGGGGGTCAATGTCAGGTGGGTGGGGTCTGAAATTTCAGATGGGCATAAAATTGTAAATTTTCACCCGATTTACTCCAAATTTGATAGGTGACATCTTTGACTAGATATCCTGTTGTGTTTATACGTCAGCACTAAAATGTCTGCCGGGGACGGGTTTGCTGTGCCTTGCAACCGCACCTTGTTCTGTTTCTCCCCCCACACACACACCTCCCTCTACCCATCACTACACAATGCCTTCTCTTCTACGGCACAGCTTATCTTTGCTTCAGTGTTGTGTTTTGAAAATGAAGACTTGTTTGTGAATGTGAATGTGGCCGACTGTATTGTTTCCCGCTTTCTGATGTATTTCATTGTGTTTTCTTTTCAGATCATGCAACATACAGGTACAAACTGGATCTCACGATATAATAAGGTGACTGAAAAACGTAAAGCACGACTCTGGGTTTTAACACAGGATAAATATGGTCACGAAATAGAAGATATGCAGGTGTACGTGAAAATACTCCTAACCTCTCCAGACACATGGCGTGCTTTTAACACATTTCTTTCTGACTTTTAACGATATGATTCGCTTAGGATACACCTTTTGAGCTGGGAACATTAGGAAGAGCTTTCATGAACTCCTTAAGTCTGATGATGTAGGTCTTTTTTAATTTATGCTGTTTCCAAACGGCTTTATTCAACCTGACGAGTACTTCAAATAATGAACGGGTTAAAGACGGCTATATCTAACTCCTCCAGCTCGAAAATTCATCCATCAATAAACAGCCCTTCCTAAGATGTGCAAAATCGTCTGTGAGTAGCAAGAATAGACCAGTAATTAAACCACGTGACTGAAGTAGTTAACCCATCACTGTGAATACTTATTATAATGAAGATGCCACTAGATGAATTTGTTCAGCGTTAGCATTAAAATTCTAGTTCTGAAAGGATTAACCAACTTCATACAGAGCACCTCCAGTTTTAGTCCTTCCTCCTAAGCGAGATACAGTCGTCTGAAGGTAGCAACAAGGAAATAGGAAATACGTCATTGGACTGAAAGGGTTAATGATGCTAATAGCTTAAGTAAGTAGGTTTATGATCGGCTTGATGGTGGTGGTGGTGGTGGTTATGGGAGAATACTGCCGCTGCCTCCACGCAAATCTGCTACACAGTGAGGCCATAAGCAACGTATCCCTGAATGATAGTCTGAAAAGGTTAGGTACCAGGATTAATCGTAGTGGCTTTTGTGATCGTGTAATCCCTCTTCCTTAAGCGATTTATTCTGCATAGTATCCTCCTGTATGGTAATGACGCAGACTAGGTCGATATTAGAACGATGAAAAATAAGATACAAGGGATTGCTGAGGAGTAAAATGCAAAATAAATCGCTAAGGATGAGGTATTATGAAGACTACTATCACAACGAGAATACGGCTCGCAGTTCCCGTACATCGCTTCACGGTGAGGTCAGGTGTGTTTGAGTGGGTCTGAGTGACTTACCTTTTTATATTTTGCACACCCACAGATTTATCGCTGCTTCCCCGAATCTTCATTAGGAAGAGCTCTGCACCAGGCAGATGAAACCTACAGGATCTAAGGTTTAATTCCAATTCATTTTGTAGATTCCGTAATATCTCTTCAGAAACTATATAGTTCGCAAGTCACACCTTAACAATTTCTTTATGTTATTTATGTAATTTTAAAATCGAAATGGTGTACATCAGTAATATAAAAGAAACTAGGTACATTGTGCAGAATCAATTTGCTAAGGAAGGTGTGTTACAAGGTCTCCAAAGGCACTTAAGTTTCCTCCCATCTCACAGTGAAGCGATGGTATTGAGACGTAACACAACTGAATCCCAAATAACGTACAGGATGTCGTCGGTGTAAGTCAGAGGTGTATTCTAGTCTGTCGCTATTTTATCTATATTACTGACAAGGTAACTGGGACAAATTGGCAAAATATTTATAACTGATCTTAACTACTTTCTGTAATAAATAAGTCTTGATTAAAGTTACATATTTTCCTGAATTATTTTTTTGGGGAACGAACTTTTCTGCTGACCATATATCCAGTTCTTTATAACACCATTACGAGCATCGAGGCCAATGTATATGCTGCTGAATAATGACACTTCAGAGCTGAACATTTTGGCCTGTGACCCACCAGGTATTTGGTATTAGTAGACGCTCGGGAACCCCACCCATCTCTCATTTTTACTGGCACACACACACACACACACACACACACACACACACACACACACACACACACACACACACACACACACACACACACACACACACACACACACACACACACACACACACACACACAACTTATTAATGTTACTGTATATTCATGGTCCTTGCTACGCTGCGATACTGCGGCCAGGTCCCACTTTTGGTCAAATCGATACCAGACAACCAAAACATTCTAATACCGGCCATATACCCAGAGCACTGATACTGGTTATTAGACAGCATATGCCTATTTTGAAAATTATACTATTTTTCTATGAACTGAATATGCATTATTTGGATTAGGCCAGCCTGATGTGTACGAACTAAGCTTAGCAAAAAACAGCTACAACAAAGTGTGATATGATGATGACGATGAGATGATGAGGAGCGGAGAGCAGAGAAAGTGAGAAAAACTTAGGCGTTATTGGTGGAGGATTAGTGCCCCTCCCTGTAAAACAATTAACTCTAAGCCATTGGCCACCCCGTCTGGGATACATGGCGTCTGGCAATGAATGAAAATGAAATTATTCTCTCTCTCTCTCTCTCTCTCTCTCTCTCTCTATATATATATATATATATATATATATATATATATATATATATATATATACAACCCAACTAGAATGACAGCTGTGATAATGTGTATATAGCAGGCAAGCAGTACACAGCCTATCACAGTTATCATGTATTGTATACACTAACGTAATAATGATAATTTAAATTTCAATGAAGTAAGTTGCCCAGTTGACCCTTGTGCGGTGTAGTGCGGTGAGGATCTGTCCGTTCTCCCCTTTGGGGCTAAGATGCGAATGAATGTGTTTGAATGGATGAGTAAATGGTGAGTGAGTCGTCCTGTCTCGGCTACCTCCCTTTCCTTGGGGGAAGCAGCCTAGGTATATAGATAGATAGATAGAAATAAAATACAGTGAAAGCATTTGGTCTATTCAGTGCCCTTTCGACTCATCAAAATTCGTCTTGCGTCCCACAGCTTGAGAACCACTGCTGCAGGGTGAAGGCAACACAGTTTTACGTGTCCTTCATGAAACTTATGACATACATTAAAGGACCGTTCCAAAAGTAGTTCGACCCCTCTCCTCCTTCCATGTCACTTTCTTTGCATGACACTTCGCACCTCCTTGCATGTCACTTTCTTTGCATGACACCCCGCACCTCCTTGCATGTCACTTTCTTTGCATGACACCCCGCACCTCCTTTCATGTCACTTTCTTTGCATGACACCCTGCACCTCCTTGCATGACACTTTCTTTGTATGACACCTTGCACCTCCTTGCATGTCACGTTCTTTACATGAAACTCCCTAACTCTTCCTGCCGCCTTGCGTGTCACTTCCCCCTCCTCCTCCACACCACAATTCCCTCCACTTCCCCGCATCTCATCTCCTTCACAGAGTTCATCCCGTCTCACGCACGGAAATATTTTCTTCTGCTCTACCTCCTCCAAAATCTCATTTCCTTCTCTTTCCTCCTCCTCCTCCTCCTCCTCCTCCTCCTCCTCTCTCTCTCTCTCTCTCTCTCTCTCTCTCTCTCTCTCTCTCTCTCTCTCTCTCTCCCTCCCTCCTGTCTGCCCATCTCTGTACGATTATATTCCTTTGCTATACAACTCCTTTAAATAGTGTTCTTTAAACTCACTGTCATTTTCCGTGTCTCAGCTGTTATCTCTTTCATTGCTTTGTCAAGCATGAAACGTTTATCAAAATTCGTTTCACGCCTTCCTTATTTTACACTTTTATTTACATCTTAACTCCTTTATCATTTGCCTTCACTCATCTCTCGCGATGTCACTATGCCCTGTCTACTTTAACTTTGCGTAATATTGCCATCTTTCCGTCTCAAAATCTCCATCTCAAAATACTAGAATATGGTGCTAGTCAGGTCGAAGTGTAGTGGAAAATATGAAGAGCCATAGTACTGTGTTGCTCTGTCACTGAACTGTAACGAGAGGTTAACCCTATAATATGGCGCTAGTCATAAGGAAATATTACGGAAAACATATAGAGGTATAATCCTGCTTTCTTTTTCTGCCGTAGAGCTGCGGTAAACAAGTAGCACAACGACGAAATTCTCCGCTACACTAAGGTGGACGAAGTGTAATGTTTCCCTTTACCGACAAGATTTACCGGGCTTCTCTTTACTCGTCTGTTTTCACCTTCACTCTCGAAGCAAGAGCGGATTCTAGGGTTTTCTCCACGCGCCCTCGCATGTGAACAAAATAGTTCTCATCCGATTTTAAGCAAATTTGGTGGAGGATTAAAGGGATAGACGAATGTTTTTAAAAATACAAGGTTAAAGGTCAATGGCACAGGACTAGGTCAAATTTTAATATATGGAGGTCGAATTATGCAACTTTGGCCGATTTAGACCCTTATAGAAGGGGTGAGGGTAATACAAGAACGATGGGGTTCGATTTTGAGGACAATCTGTAAAAGGTGAAGGGCAGAGGGCAGTGTCAAAGATCGACCTTATCTGTGGATGAGCAAAATGACAGACAAATTTAATCTGATTTGCAGTAAACTTTGTGGAAGTGATTATGATCAGCCAAGGGGTTGATCTGTTTTTGAGAATAATAGGTGTATCATCAGTGTCACATGGGAAGGTCAGCTTGAACAGCTTATATCCGATTTCCACCAAACATTGTGGATGAGTTCATTGTATGGCAAGAAGAAGGGAAATCAATTTTGAGAACAAAGTTCAAGGCCAGAGGGAAAGGTTAAAAATCAATATCACACGCCAAGTAAACTATTTTGACACGATATGGACCATAGATGTTAAAGGGTTAAGGGTCAGGATACAGTGAAGTAATTCGATGTTGAGAGCAATCTCTCAAAAGGCAACTCACTGACAAAGTCAAATGGTCGGCCCTTAGACCACCTGGTGGTCGCGGGCGTTGCATTGACTGTGTCCTTTCCTACCTATCACATTTTATTCCCTCCTCTCCACTCTGCCAAGTTTTTTTTTTTTTTTTTACCTCACTCATCGAAGCCTACGATTTCATTATATTCTTTGTCTTCTGCATTGCTCCCACTCATTCGTCAGCTCGTCCGTCTCCTTTTATTTTTTCCTTCTTTCCACTTCCCTCTTTCATCATTCTTGTGTGCCCTCCTTCTATCAATTATTTTCATTTCCCCTGATTCTGCACAACGGTTCACAGACCTTCTTTGTCTTTCCTTAGTTAATTTAATTTTAAGCAGACGCATTTTTTCATTTATATATTTCATCATCCCCCCTCTCTGCAGATGTGTAGTTCTTCTAAACTTCCTCAATGCATTTTCGTCTTTTTAAATTTTATTTTTAATATTTCTGCTGCTATTCAACAATGTCACGAAGATAGGAGAGGCCCTAGTGGCAAAAAGGCTCATAAAAGTTATATATAACCCCACCAGTTCGAAAGCCTCTCCTAATATGACCTTCGTCGTTTTCTGATATGCAAGGCAGAAGGAACCAAAGGCCAGAAGCCTGCAAATTGTTCCCTCCAAGAAAAAATAAAAACAAGAAAACAGAGGGCCAAATTCAAGATGCGTTCCATTCGAGATGCCTGAACACACTGCTTTTAAGAGGCTGGAGGTCATAGCTGGTGGGAAATACAGACAGAGGAAGACATTTCCTGAGATGACCTGTTGCACACATGAAGGACTGGGAGTAACGGTTAACTCTTGCATTACAGAGTTGGACGGAAAAGGAGTGAGAGTTTGCTGCCCACCGTAATGGTGGAGGAATGCAAGCAGACAGTTCAGAGGAGCAGTGACCATTGAAGTAGCGATAGAAGTGTGAAAAACATGCAATAGTGTGGCGAAGAGATAGAGGAGGAGTGTTAATGAGACGAAAAGCCTTTGACTCCATCTTGTTGAGAAGAGCTGCATGTGGGGAGCCTCCCCACACATAAGAATTGTATTCTACAAAGGGGAGAATAAAACCCGTGTACAAGGTCAACAACTGTGCAGGGGTAAAGAGGGCACTGAGTCAGCTGAGCACACTTAATATCTTGGGAACAGATTTTACAAGAGATGTAGTATGATCTTTCCAAGATAATTCCAGAGAGAATGAAACCCCAAGAATGTTTAATGAAGATGCAGGATTGAGTTGGATATTGTTAAAAGTCAGAGGGTACATTACTCCTGCGGGAGGTTTTGTCGGGTTGATTGATGTAAGAACTGAATTTTTGATGCATTAAAAACAACAAACTTACTTTTACCCAATCAGAGAGCCAAGTCAGATATTAGGTGTGCCATAGCCTCATCCCTTGTTGATATAACTGCTGAGATGGACACTGCGGGGTGTGAATGGAAAGGTGAAGGGTGAAATCATCAGCATATGAGTGAATAGGGTTAGACGTACTGCTCAGAAGGTCATTGATGAAAAGAAGGAAGAGAGCTTGTGATAGGACAGAGGCCAGAGGAACGCCATTATTGATAGCCATAGGAAAAGAACGGTGGCCGTCTACACCAGCATCTAATGAGCTACCAGAAAGGAAGCTAGAGATGAAGGCACAGCTAAAACGATAGAAACCATAAGAGGACAGTTTGGAAATTAAAGCTTTATGCCAGACTCGATGGAAAACCTTTGAGATGTCAAGAGCAATGGCAAAGCTTTCGCCAAAGTCCCGAAAGGAGGATGACCAGGAGTCTGAAAGGCAGGTGAGAAGATCGCCAGTGGAACGTCCCTGACGGAACCCATACTGACGATCGGAGAGAAGTTTGTGATGGGAATTGTGCTTCATTTTTTTTTTTTTTTTTTGGTGGTTAAGAATAGATTAAAAAGCTTTAGAAATACAGGATAGTAAAGCATTTGGGTGACAGTTAGAGGGCCTGGAATGATCACCATTCTTTGGGACAGACTGAATGAGAGCAAACTTCCAGCAAGAAGGAAAGGTAGAAGTCCACAGACAAAGGCGAAGGAGCTTACCTAGGCACACACACACACACACACACACACACACACACAATAAATAGATAAATAAATAAACATACTATATCTATCTATTTATCCATCTATCTATCTATCTATCTATCTATAATGTGCAAGAATATAAGCCCATCTCCGGCTACTGTCCTTATGGGCATCCTCGTACCCACCTATAACCGCCAAGGACCTGTTTCCATTCCATTCAGCTAGTATCCTCGATGGACGTATTTTCTTCCTTGGACCACTTTTTCCACCTGGACCAATTTTCTCCCTGTGACCTATTCACTTCATGGACCTGTTTTCCTAATAGACCAATTTTACCCATTGAACCTACTTTCCCGCATGGACCTATTTCTCCCATGAACATTCTTTTTACCCTCATGGAGATGCTGTCCTCCGTGGGACTTTTTCCCCACGGACCCATTTTCCCTCAGATGACCTATGTTCCCCATGGACCTATTTTCGCCCATTGACTTATTTTCCCTCTGTGTACCTATTTTCTTCCTGGACCTATTTTTCCCCCCTGGACCTTATTTCTCTTCATGGGGACACCAAATTCCGATGGACCAATTGTTTTCATTAAGATCTGTTTCCTCCACGGACCTTGTTTACCCGCTGGATCAATGTTTCCACCTGAACCCATCTCCCCCGAGGACGCATCCCCATGGACTTATTTTGCCACACAGACCAATTACAACCATGTTTCAATATTTATCTCAAATGAACCTGCAGTGTTTCCCCCATCTTCCCACCCATATATGAGTGGTTACCCTTTCATCCAATGTGGCAAGCTCGTCTCCTGGTTTGTCCTCTAGAAAGTGACACAAGTGCTCGTGGGCCCTTTGGGCCCCTTGCACTTGCTCCTGCGGAGGGCTCTCGCGCTGCTATAATATATTTTAGCTATAGCTACGGGAAAAAAATTCTACGGAAATTCTATGCCGGGCACCGGGAGCGGTGTTTTTGGGTCAAAATGTGAACGCTCATTAAATATAGTAAAAGTTTTTCAATTGTGATGAGACCAAGTTTTTTCACATCAGCGAATTTTCTGCGACTTTTGTGCCAATTTTGGTGTGATTTGAATATGTAGTTTCGGCTGCCCAAAATACATACACACACACACAAACACACAGACACACGGCTAGTGCTATAGTATATTAGATACCCACTCAAAAACTTAACACCTACCCAATAAGCCCCCCCCCCCACCCCACCACATCACACTACCTTGCCTACCAACCCTACCTCACCCACGTCACCTAGTCCACCCACTTTCATCACCACATCGCCCACCCCACCAGTTCCACCTACTTACCCAACCTACCCAGTACATGCACCCACCTCCTTACCCATCTACCTGTCCACCTACTTTACCTGCCCAGTCCACCTCCCTGTCCACCTACCTTACACCCCCTTCCTGTCCAACCACCCTAGACGCACTAACTATCCATCTACCCTATCCCCCCCTCCTTCCTTTCCGTCCACCCACTCATCCTCCCACCAGCCCACACACTCCGCCACCATCCCAGGAACACCACACGATGTCTTGCGACGTAATGCACACACACACACACACACACACACACACACACACACACACACACACACACACACAAACACACAGGACAAATGCATAAACTAAGCAGACTGTTCCCTGAGAACCAGCACACTAAACTGCATAATCCAGACGTATTGTTGCTTCATACTCCTGTTTAGTGTTATTTGTGTTTCCGTTTTCTGTCAAATTACCGAATATTACTGGAACTTGGAATATTTGTAACTACTGCAGAAAGGTTAAACTGCAAGAAAAAATATCCACGCTGCTACATACCTTGCACCACTGTCCGTTCCCAGTATCAGTTGACCTCCAAGCATTCTGAAAACAAAGAGAGATTATCAATATCACACAGAGTCAAGATGACTTTGCCACAGAAGACAAAGGGTATTTATTACAGCACTCTTTGAATAATGTCACGGTTACAGGGATATATATTTTAAATGCAGAGAAGGTTATTCAAATGTCTAGTTTATTCGTCAAAAATTTCAGTTTGATTTTTAAAACTCCTGTTGTATGATTTCTCCATTTTCATTTTATTCATGTCACGACAAAACGATCATATTTAGTTCAGAAGACGCCATCAGTAGTTTGTTTATCTATCTATGTATATCCAGATGCCTTAATCCCGCAAGGGGTGGCCATCAGGTTACCCTCCCTCCGAATTATACAGTCCTCGCTTATACACCTTTCCACCCCATCCTTTCATCTCATCCTCAGTCTCCTCTTTTCTTTCTCCCCTTCACCTCACTCACATCACTTCCCTAGTCAGTCTCTCATTTTCTAGTCTTTCCGCAAGACCAAACATCTAAAGGTTCATCTAATATTTTCCAGTACGTTCACATCAACACCACAACACTCGTTCACTTCTCCATTTGTCCGTCCATTTAACTTCACTTGTTCCTTTCAAACAACTCATTCCAATAGTCAAATTTTTTACTTAAGTCCCTACAAAGGAGTCCATTTCATTTGCATATGTGACTCTCGATTCTTGTAGTAGGAGTTAAAGATGAATACAGGGAGTTGATCTTGATTTATTATCTTCAGAGAAAATCTAAGTTGAGCAGGGTATGTCTGACAGAGACTTAATATGCTAAGTCTAGTTGGACCCCTCTTCTTGTTCACTCTCTATACTACCTGTCGGTTCTATAGCTAGCCTCCTTCTGAGCTCTGCTTCCTAAATTCTGGTGTAGCAGGGGTCGTGTCACGTGTGTTACACTGTTGCTGGAATGTTCTACAAATCTGTGTGTGAGTATGTGTGTATGTGTGTGTATGGTCACCAGGCATTGTTCGTATGCTATCTCGCTGACACACTACCTATATCATCCCCTGACTTGCACTTCCAGTGTATTGTCAACATTTCCTTAATTACTCTTGCAAGATCATTTCCCGTTCCCAGGCTTGCCTGGTGCTCTGTCTATCTATCTATTCATCTATCTATCTATCATGTTTTCTATAATTAATTGTATTTATAATATGGAGTCCTAACATTGCTCGGTCACGCGCTGGAGGTCCTCTGACAGTAATTATCAATGATATATGCTAATCTATTAGTACATAATATTGATTATAATATTGTATACATATAATATTCATAGTAAATTGCAATGATCTAGTAATATTACATTTTAAACAAGTTGTATACATATTTGAATAAATGCATTAAAGGTAAACTATTTAACTGTAATACAGTATGTACTTGGGTTATTGTAGTGAAATGTATACCTGCAAGAAAAAAAAAAAAAATATGGTAAGAGTTATTAATATTTCATTTAAAGATAATGGTACTGGTATGGCATATTCTATATCATGGGTCATTCTTCTTTGTATATATATATATATTTATATATATATATATTTATATATTTCTATATATATGTATATATATATAAAATATGTACACTTCATTCAGGGGAGTTAACATGGATGTTAACTCTCCCCCCACTAAATACTGACTCCAAATTAGCAATTCTTGCATGCATTCTGTGCATTGCGAACAGCAGTACTGCAAATACAATGCAGAAGATTATAAACACAGTAGGTGCTGGGCTATACACATAATATGGGTTGAACATACTCAGACTTAAATCTTCCCAGGGCTTCATTGTTTCATTGATCAGTTGCATAGTTTCAAACTTAGGTGAAGGCAACTTAATATTTGTGCTCATGTTTAAGTCCATATCAGGCAGTGGGTGGAAATGTTTGTGTGAATGATTGAGGATGGTGTAGTGATTGATGGTGGATAAAGTGGACATGGATGGTGTAAATACCGCACAGTAGTCTGGTGCTATGTATAATCCTGAGGCTGAAGTATGAGATGGTGGTATATCTGGACAGACTATGTAAACTGATGTGTTATGAGTGAAAAAAAAAAAAAAATGTGAGTGTCCGATGCGTTGATGGTGTACAAGCTTATCTGGAGCAAAAGTGAAGTTGCAATGATTATGAATATTGTTATTTCTGATGATAGCCATTTCACAAGGGACTGTATCAGTAGGCTGAAACGTGAAAATGTACGCAGGACAAAGATGAACAGCATGTAAGGATGTGCGGCACTTTCGTTCAATTGTTGATTCACTTGCGAAAGTGACAGTGTTCCGTCTCTTGGAGACCATGATGAGTTCGGTGTCTGTGTTGATGTTGATGATGACCAAAGTGTTGTTATTTTTAGAGGGGAAGGGGTGTATTTGGTATACTGTGAACAGGTCTTCAGTTATGAATGGTACATGAACTACTACTGATGTTGGTGTTAGTGTTGCTTCTAAATATGGATAATATTGCATGAATTCCCTACTTCGGAACAAAGGCTTCAATTTATGTTTATGTATGCCTTGACTAATTATCTGACATAGCTCATGAACTGGGAGTAAGTCAAATGTGATCTTGCCATCACCAGCATTCGAAATTCCTTGCATAAGTGCCCTGTAACGAACTCTAGTGTTGTCTAACTGTAGTAGAATCGTGTCAATATGTTCTGTGATGATGGAGAAGTGTTGGAAAAGTGTTATGTTACCTTCCATTTCATTTATTTTATCTACACTTTTGAGAGCTATGTTTTCTGCCTTTTTCATTTTTTTCACAATTGTCTTCATTGCTGAGTTATGTCCTGTGATGAATTTATCTTGGTATGTTAGTACCTGAGCTATTTTATTAAATTTGTTGTTTATTTCTTTAAGGTCATCCTCTGTAGCCAATCCAAAGATGTTCCCGAGAACTGCGCCACCCACGTCGAACAAACCGAGCTTTTGGCGAGTACGTGTGATGTTGTTCTTGTCGCTCAATACCTAAGTTCCATAAGATGGGAGATCTTGGATCATGATGAGCATAGTTGACTTTGCCTGTTCTATTTTCCATTTCGCTAACTTCACTATTTCATTCACTTCCTTTGTGTTATGTGCTTGTGAAACATAGCCTCCTATCATGAAGTCCAGGGTTCGCATTTGTTTCGCAATATTTTCTAGATAAGAAGGTAATTCATACAAGTAATCTAGACTTATTTCAGTACTCATGACGTCCTTAACGATTGAAGTCGTGGCCGTTGGAGCTATGAGGCATTCTTGCCGTACTATGTGTTGGGGGTCTAAGTGCGCATATCCTCTTGCTATGTAGAGGAGAATCCATAGCATAAGTCCCTTCATCGCTACCTACCGAAAAAAAAAAAAATCTATTAATTTCCTAATATGGTCATGCTGTGGTCGATGATAGTGATGATGTGCGTTACGGTTGATTGTTATTTCATTTATAGAAGGAGTTTAAATCGATATTTAATTCTCGTAAATGATGTACTGTAGATTTTATTGGAAAAGTTGCACCTATGTTTGATTGTTTGGTATATGACCTTAATTTCTTTTTGTAATCATTGTCGTTTTCTTGCTTGGTTTCCTGAGGTACGTTCGTCTGTTCGGTTGTATCCGATGCTGAATAATTATTGGATAGTTCCCTTGAAACTCGTTTTAAATGGTCAATATCAACTTGTTTCTCTTCGCCAGTTGACAGTGACTTAATTAAAACTTTGTTTGCTTTTATGTTAATTACTCTGTATGGGCCCTCAAATTTGGGGGATAATTTATTGTTTCTCGTATGAATGATACCAAAAACAATGTCTCCTAAGCTGATAGGTGAATCTCTTGCCTTCTTGTTAAATGCCTCCGTCATTTCTTTTTTGGACATCGTCAATTGTTTTTTGACTCTTTTGTGTATGTCCTGGAATTCACGTAAACGGAGTTTAGAGTAATCATCGTAATTGTATATGGGCAGGCTGTCACCTTCTAGAGCTCATATGGTAGTTTTTTATCTGTGCCATATATATTGAAATGTGGTGTGTCACCTATGGATTTATTATCCTCAGAGAAGATAATAGACAAAAGACACAAGGATTTGGTCCTTACTGTAGGCATCATAGATGCCAAGGGCACTGGACCAATAACTGCAAAACAGTAGAAAAAATTGTGTTTGTGTTCAAATCGGGGGAAGACCAAGTCATGACAAAAAACAAACAAACGTAAAGAAAAGCAAGTCTAAAATTCACATAGGAGGCATGTTGGGAAATGAGTGTATCTTGATACCAGCTGTATGTGAGGATCAAAACGTTTCCTTATTTTTAGATACAGGCTCTCCAGTGAACTTAATAACACAAGAAGAAATAAATAGAATTCTTAAAAATAAGAAGAAAGTAACTTTTCTGGAAGAAGCTGATTTAGATTTATATACGGTAGATGGAAAAAAAATTTACAATAAAAGGTATGATAAGGTTAAACATCAGTTTCACAGAGACTACAAGACCATTCTCTGCATTTTTCTATATCGTTGAAAACTTAGCATTTAAAGCTCATATGTTACTGGGCTTCAGATGCATGAGAACAGAGAACATAACTTTACTCCCACAAAAGAATGAAATAGACTTTGACAATGAATTCATAGAGGAAATACCATCAGAACCCTCACCGATTAGTAAAAGAAAACCAAAAAGAATTGGTAATATTAAAAGCTTAAACAAACATACACAAACAGCCCCAGCCTCCAGAATTAGAGACCCAGATAACAGTACTGATTTATCAGTTTTTCCCGCCCATCTCACCAATGATTTAGTTATACCACCTAATTCCTATATGAAAGTTACCATAAAGAGCAAATTACGGAATAGTACTGTTCTTGTCTTAGAAAAATTATGTAAAGTAAAGGGATTGTCAGTAGAAAACGCATTATGTCAGATGAACGACGAAGGGGAAACTCAGATATTCATAATTAATCACATGAATGGGGAAGTTCAGTTGAAAAAGGGGACTTGCATAGTTAATATTGAAAAATGTCTTTTGTCTATCACTTGACGTAGCAAGTGAGGACTTTGTCGCTGACTTGCACATGTATGCCAATATACTTAACAGGGTTCACCGTTCCGGCCGAACCTATCCCACCGCTGCCACCAAATGTGACTCTCGATTCCTGTAGTAGGAGTTAAAGATGAATACAGGGAGTTGATCTTAATTTATTATCTTCAGAGAATCTAAGTTGGGCAGGGTATGTCTGACAGAGACTTAATATACTAAGTAAGTCTAGTTGGACCCCTCTTCTTGTTCACTCTCTCCACTACCTGTCGGTTCTATAGCTAGCCTCCTTCTGAGCTCTGCTTCCTAAATTCTGGTATAGCAGGGGTCGTGTCACGTGTGTTACACTGTTGTTGGAATGTTCTAGAAACCTGTGTGTGAGTATATGTGTATGTGTGTGTATGGTCACTAGGCATTGTTCGTATGCTATCTCGCTGACACACTACCTATATCATCCCCTGACTTGCTGCTTCCAGTGTATTGTCAACATTTCCTCAGTTACACTTGCAAGATCATTTCCCGTTCCCAGGCTTGCCTGGTGCTCTGTCTATCTATCTGTTTATTTATCTATCTATCATGTTTTCTATAATTAATTGTATTTATAATATGGAGTCCTAACACATACGTTAGAGCGGTTATCATAATTCTCTCATGCAACGACTGTCATACTTCCTTGTTGACTTCATTATTCCTTAACACCGTTTTCAGTGAAGCTGCATCATTCCATCCGTGCAGTACCCTTTCAGGGAGTTCATCCTTTCAATTTCCGTTTTTGCTCATGACACTGCTTAAATATTTGAAGGCAGCCGCATTCTCCACTTCAGATCATTCAGTCTCATTATGCACTTGGTGATTTCATTCTCCTCAAAGACCATAATTTTACCATTTGTTAAATTCAGTTAGATTTTGCTCCTTACACACATTTCCAAACCCTTTCACTAAGCTTTGCATCTCCCACTCGTCTTCACTTAGAAGCTTAGTATGGTATCATCAGGAAACAGTACAGGCAATTTCCAAACCACACGTACTCTCACCAGGTACACTCCAACATCCACTGACCTACCTTGTATTTCTTTTATGACTCCATCCATATATAAAATGAACAGTCCAAGTGACTTGATAGAGCTCCGTTTCAATCTAACATTCAATTCATGGAGCTCACTTAGTTCAGCCTCCACACTGCTGTTGCCCTTGTGCCTCATGACGCCATTCAGTAGCTTCTCATGTACTTCACTGATGGGGTGTGTCGTGTCAAACGTGTGCCAAACTGCAGATTATTCTTGGGGTAATTTTGTTTAATAAATGCTACAACTGCCGTGACTGATGGCATTATGGGTGAATTATGTTAGTCACCATTGCTGTCCATAAGGTTTTCAGTAACTGTGCCTTTGTAATGGCAGGAAATTGGACTTCTAATCAAACAACATTTCTTAATTCAGAATTAGTCCATGAATAACTTCTGAAGAGTATCACATGTTTCACAGTACATTTTGAATTTTCACCACAGAATCAGTAGACGGGTGGTTTGGTGTCCTGATGGACGCGAGGTCAATTCCCGACTGGGACAGGAAACATTTTAAGGATTTAAATTTCGGTAAAACAGTCTTTACTTAACTGCCATGAGACAGACCGACATGTTATAGACACAGCCCCGCTTATACTAACGTAGCAGTCTTGTATGAAAAAGTCCTAGCATGTTTTCAGTATGGACGGTGGGTGGCTGTGCCAAAGTAATTACATGTGAAGGTGTATATATAGTAGTAGGAGGACTATTAGACCTCATGGACAGGGATGTTAAGCCTTTGTCAGAAGCTAGACGCATAGAAAAAAAAAGTTATATGCTTTCCCTAGATCCCTGATGGAAGCATCCAGCTTCATTCCCTTTTCTAAACACTTTTCCACTACACACATCCTACAATAAATACTTAGTTTACACTACAATTTCTCCTCTTAAAACCCCTTGCCTCTCCAATTAATTCTTCAGTGGCAATTACTGCAAGGGAGACTTCTTTCGTCTGATCCCTACCAGTTAATCTCCCTTGTAGGCGGAAATTAACATAGTTGTTATTAAGTCATCAGCCTTCTAAGGCTCCTATAAATCACTCCAATTTGTGAAAGAATAAGAAACGTGATCATAAGAGAGTTTATGATGACAGTATTACCTCTGTCATCCACGTAAGACCCACTCTTAACTGCAAACAGCGCCTGGTGTTAGCTGTAGTGCAATGGTACAGTTGGCAAAGTCACGAGGCGTAGAGACACTCTTGACCCTCTCAGTCTGGTATGACCAGACTAATATGAAGAAAAAAAAAATTGTCTGGCATTCACTGTGATAAAATTCTCTCTCTCTCTCTCTCTCTCTCTCTGTCTCTGAGGGAGGGGGCATTGGAGGGTGTGTACGTGTCTGCACGCCTGGCTGGGCTAAACTGACGATGTGTCTGGCGCCCAATATTTGCGTAGTGAGATACTTTGTTTATTGCAAAAATATGTGATGTATTTACACCCTCTGGATCAACACTGCAAACTAATTTCATTGCAAACGTTGATAACTGTTTTCATTTACAGGCTTATGCATTTCTGCAGCTGGACTGCTGAAAGATTTTCTATCGAACATTCAGGTTTCATGTAATTATAGACAAAAGTTAGCCAGTTACTCCATTCTGTCTACTGCACACCGAGGCAATGCCCGTCACTTTATTCCACGATGTTTCATATGAAAACAGAATCATTTATGAGCCGAGATACTTACAAAGCCTCTTTTTTCTCAGGAATATTAACCATCTGAGGAAAGTGAGATGCATCATGTGTAAATAAATGGCGAGCATTTGCCTCTGAATATATGTATATTCCATGTTGGTGCTCTAATAACATATAATGTACATCCAGGAATCAAGACTCATGTAGACAACTAAACCAAAGAATTCAAAGCAGATGCCAAGCGTCTGAGGAAATGAAAGAAGCTACAGTAAAGTTAATGCTGAGAAAGGAAGAAAATCCAAAAGCATAACAATGGGAGTATGATGGGAGGCAGTAGACGTTGACTCGAGGAAGTGGAAAAGATATGAACAATAATTAAAGGTAATCTAAAGAATTAAATAAATATAGCAAAACAGGAGCAATCAGAGAGTTATACCCTTGTTTTACAGTTGGTTTAAGAGCTGAGCTTTTTGTCCCCAGTGATCTTGATAACCGACACTGTTCTAAAAAACTGAAATACTCCATTCTTACGCAACCTGCAACATCCCACTTCGTTTGGTCCATGTCGGATCAAGACTGTCTGAGTTGACATTGCCTTGTGACCTTTTACCTTCTCACTGTTGAAACATTAGACATCAATTATGTATGACAGTTATTCACCGAAACTCTCAACAGAACTGCCAAGTTATATGTTCTTAGGTGAAAAAAAAAAAAAAAAAACGCGCAGATGTCAAACATTGCTCAGTAGAAAAAAAAAAAAAGTAGAAAAATTCTAATGCCAAAAGGATTCGAAGCGTTAAAAATGAATATGCTGCTCTCTGTCAGAAAGGAAAAATAGATAAACAAATACAGAGTAAGCAAACCCATGAAGGGCATGTTGCTAGTACTGTATTAGTAAATCAAACCCAAAAGAATATATCAGCCACGCTAGAAACAAGAAGGTAATAACACCAACAACAGGTCCTCTTTTCACAGACAACGGAGAACATACTAACGATGAAACAAAGTTGACTAGGATTCATGATACGTCCTTTGCGTTTTTATTCACAATAGAAAATAAAGGTAAAATTTCATCAGCTTCTCCCGTTTCCTTTAGAAGAGTGTAACAAATACTGATGCTGTAATTAGTGAGGGAGATATAAGGCAACCAATAAACTCAAGGTGCATAAAATAGCAGGGTCAAACAAAAATATCTTCGGACTCATTAAGGGAAATGCAGAATGCAATATCAAAGCCTCTAGTAGAACTTTTTACACATCACCTAAAGAGGAATAAGGTCCCGCATGAATGGAGAGTGGCAAACATGACCCAGAGAATAAAAAAAAAAAAAGCACGTCATAACCAGGAAATTACTGTCCAATTAGCCCCACATACGTACTTTACAAGTAGTTGGAAACAATTAAATGGTCCCAAACGTGGAGGTGTTTCAGTATTAACACGTGGTTCTAGGCACAACGAACCTCACCCCACCTCAAAGGTCATGGTGCCAAATGAAAGCCCATATAAGACTTCCTATATCTTGATGGTAAATATCTCTATCTTCAACCAGTTTCGATTTATAGCCTCCTGAATATCCGTGACTTCCTATATGTTGATAATAGTATTTATCTTCACCCAGTTTTGAGGTATGGCCCCCTGAATATCCATGACTTTCAGTTTGACCTTTCACGGTCACTTAAGGTCAAAGGTCACGATACCAAATTACAAGCCAACGTATGACTTCCTTTATGTTCTATCTATCTATCTATAGCCCGACGCCCTAATCCCGCAAAGGGTGGCCGCAGACAAAACGCCTCCAAGTCACTCTGTCACCCACCATTTGACTACCCTCCCCCCCAGCTCACCCCCCCCTCCCTCATATACCTCTCAACTCCATCCCTCCACCTCATCCTCGGTCTACCCCTCCCTCTCCCTCCCTCCACCTCACCTACATACACCCTCTTAGTCAGTCTTTCATTCTCCATTCTCTTCACATGTCCAAACCACCTCGGTGTATTTCTCCTAATCTTTTCAACCACATCCACATCTGCCCCACAACGTTCCTTCACTTCTTCATTCGTCAACCTGTCCCTCCACATCACTCTACATGCTCCTCTCAAGTAACTCATTTCCACTGCTCTCACTCTTGACTTGTTCCCCTCTTGCAAGGTCCACGCCTCGCTTCCATACGTCAGGGTAGGGATCACAATACCATCATGCAGTGACTTCTTAACTTCCATACTCACCTCCCTATTTCTCATCATTGCTTTCAGTGTACCAACAACCTTTCTTCCCTGCTGTACCCTTTCACGTACTTCATCCCCCAAAGTTCCATCCTTACTCATCACACTACCCAAGTACTTGAATGCACTCACATTCTCCATATCCTCACCATCCAACCTCACTGCACACTCTGTGACTTCATTCCTCTCAAACACCATAACTTTACTTTTGTTTACATTAACTTTCAGCTTCCTCCTCCTACACACTGTCCCAATTTCATTCATCAAACCATGCAACTCCCATTCATCTTCACTCAACAATACTGTATCATCAGCAAACAGCAACACCGGAAGCTTCCAAATCTCACCCTTATTCATTAGGGCCAGCCCCACATCCACTGCCCTACCTTGCACCTCCTTTACAACCCCATCCATATATATATTAAACAGCCATGGAGACATCACACACCCCTGTTTCAGTCCCACATTGAGATCAAAGAACTCACTCAGCTCACCATCCACTCGCACCGTAACCCTAGCTCCCTCGTACATACTCTTCACAGCACTCAACAATTTCCCCTCCACTCCATATATTCTTAATACCTTCCACATACCTTGCCTATCTATTCTGTCATAAGCTTTCTCCAAGTCCATGAAGGCAGCATGCACTTTCCTTCCCTTCTCTAGATACTTCTCCACTAAACATCTTAGAACAAATATCTGATCTACACTCCCTTTTCCCTTCCTAAATCCCCCTTGTTCTTCTCCAACTAGTTCCTCTGTCATATGCCTAACCTTATCAATGAGTATTCTACCATAAATTTTAACAGTCACACTAAGAAGGCAAATACCCCTATGGTTACCACATACTTCTCTCTCCCCTTTTCCTTTGTACAGAGGAACAATTATACCTGATTTCCAGTCCTCTGGAACCCTTCCCTCTTCCCAAGCCAATCTACACAACTTCCATATCCACTCCACAACAATCTCACCCCCATACCTAAGCATTTCACCACACACTCCATCAATTCCTGGGGCCTTTTCCAGCTTAATCTTCTTCATCGCTTCCACTACTTCCGACTTACTGATCTCTTCCTCCCTCCTCTCATCTCTTCTTCTCCCAGCCATTCCCCAACCACTTATACTCGCACTGCTCTCACTTTCTACATTCAACAAATCCTCAAAGTGCTCCCTCCATCTCCTCAATTTCTCCCTTTATGTTGATAATAGTAAATATCGGTCTGCAACCAGTTTCCGAGTTATAGCCCTCTGAATATCCCTGACCTTAAGGTTGACGTTTCAAGGTCACTCAAGGTCAAAGGTCTTGGTGCCAAATGAAAACGCAAATGGGAGGTCCTGTATGTTCCTAATAGTAAATATCTCTATCTTTAGCTGGTTTCAAGTTATAGCCCTCTGAAAATTGGTGACTCGATTACCTCCAGAATGTAATCACTCTCCTTTGAGACCAGTGCCCACATATCTTGAAAGTTTCGTATAATTTCATTCTGCCATTTTTCCGTAATGTTGCTTACAAACAAACAAACGAACTCGATCAAAAAAAATACCTCGCGGAACTCCATCCCGGACGAGGTAACAAGAAGAAACACTCAGAGAGTGCAACACCCACGCTCACCAACTGATAAAAGGGTCGAACGTTTGACTTTGTCCTGTGCTCTTTGACAGATTGCTCTCAAAGTAGAATTACTTCATCCTTGCTTGACCCTTAACACTTCTGCCAAGTTTGGTCCAAATCAGATCAGAATTGCTTGATCTGACCTTGCCATGTGACTTTTACCTTTGACTCTTTCGTGTGACCGTAATCCTTGGCTCTTTATTCTGAAAATCGAATCCCTCCATCACTGAACTACCTTGATGTCATCCAGAAAGTTTGGTCTAGAGTGGGTATAAAAAATTAAGTTGGCCTTACCATGGGACATTGACCAATGAACTATTGTTCTATAAAAAGAAGAGGGGAGGGGGGGATATCCCCCTTGATGATCCTCAACCGTTCACCAAAAATTTGTTCAAAATGAAGTCAAAACTGTTTTAATTTTTTCTCACAGAAACACACGGGTGAAAATTTAATCATGACCTGTGACTTTGTTTTTACCTGATGGTTCTCCAGATCGAATCCCTATGTTCTTGCTTTGCCTTAAACCAAATTTGGTAAAGATCTGATAAAGACTAACTTTACTGGTGTCCTTGACTTTTAACTTGTAGGCATTGAAAATAATAGGTTAACTCCTTAAGCGATGTTCTGAACTTTCACCAAGTTTGGTTCAAATCAGATCACAACTGTTATAGTTATTTTGTTCAGACATTGACACACAAGTCCAAATTTGACCTTGAGCTCTAACTGAGTGTTCTCAAACATGAAGCCCTTCGTTCATGTCTAACTCTCAGCCCTTCCTCCCAAGTCTGGTTTAAACAGGAAAAAAAAAAAAAATAAGCTGACCTTGCTAGGAATGTGACCTAGCCGTGTGATCTTGACCTGTGGTCTATTGTTCTCAAACAGTAGGCTAACCCTCTGGCTGACTGTCAACCTTTCAATCACCCTTGATTAAAGTCAGATAAAACTGTTTGAGTATATAGTTTATAAGGACGGACAGACGGAAAGACTCCCACACAACGAGTAAAACATAACACCCTCTCTAGCCTCGCAACTGTGAGTGTAATGAGTGTAAAGTACTGAACACTGGTAGTAATATTGGAGGGGCCGGCTATGCAATGGGAATATTAAAGGATTATATTAACAAAAGATCTGAAACAAAGTAAATAGTACACTAAGCAGATAAACCAATAAATTAATAGGATTCATACGTGAAGCATTCGAACAGCAAATGGAAAATATGAGCCTCACGTGGTACAATTTACTCTTACACCCACACTTAGAGCATTGTGTCCAGCTCAGGCCACCTTATTACAACCAAGGTATTGAGAAACTGAAGAAATTACATCGACGCTTGAGTGAGTCTCACACACTTTCCTCCTGCTGATCTCTCCCTTCTCGCCTTTTGATTTATCGTGGCATAAGTTTATTGAGTGTGGTAGGGAAGGTATATGGAAGAATTATTATAGAAAAAGTAAGAGAGATATCAGAAGTCCTAGTGAGTGATGAACCGGGTGGCTTTAGGAGTGGCAGAGGATGTGTGGATCAAGTATTTGCAGTGAGACAAATAGCAGAGAAGGCCTGTGAGAAGGACAATAAGGTGTTTATGGCATTCATGGATCTGGAAAAAGCATATGACAAAGTAGACAGAGAGGGATTGTGGAAAGTTTTGCGCATATATGGTGTAGATGGTAAGCAGCTAGGTGCTGTCAAGAGTTTATATGATGGTAGCGAAGCATGTGTAAGGGTTAATGGGCATCTAAGTGAATGATTCACGATCGGTGTGGGCGCGCGACAAGGTTGTGTGATGTCCCCATGGTTGTCCAATATATATGGAAGGGGTGATGAGAGCAGTAAAAACACGTGTAATGGAGAGAGATATGGCGTTGGTAATGAATGGTGATAGATGGAAGATCTCAAATTTGTTGTATGCTGATGATGCAGTATTGGTTGCAAGTACCGGACAAAAACTTGGTAGGCTAGTGCAGAGTTTTGCTGACGTCTGTAAGCGTCGTGCCTTGACAGTAAACGTAGAGAAGAGTAAAGTGATGGTTACTGAGAGAGAAGGTGACTCCCAGTGTGATGAAACAGTGAATGGAGAGAGACTGGAATTGGTGAGAGAGTTCAAATACTTGAGAACAGTGATAGAAAAGAGAGGAAAATGTGCAAAAGAAGTTGAAAGTAGAGTGACACAAGGAAGAGAAGTAGCTGATGCAATGAAGGCCTTGATAAGAAACAGAGGCTTGAGTGTTGCAGCTGCACGAGGCTTACATGAGGGAGTGTTAGTGCCAATTTTAACATGTGGGTGCGAGACTATGGTGTGGCATGAAAATGAAAAGTCAGGAGTAAAAATAGGGGAGATGGGACTCCTGAGGAGTGTATGTGGAGTACAGAGGGTGGACAGAATGCGAAATAATGTGATTCGTGAAAGATGTGGAGTGAGAAAGTCGGTGGACACTAGAATCGAAGAGAGTGTCCTGAGATGGTATGGTCATGTGGAAAGAATGGATGACAATAGAGTGATGAAAAAAGTATACCTGAGCGAATTTGAAGGAGGGAGGAGGCGAGGTAGACCAAGGAGAAGGTGGAGAGATATGGTGGATGAGTGTCTGAGGAGGAGAGGTTTGGAAGTCGGTGAGGCTAAGGAACTGACAAGAGATAGAGCTGGCTGGATGAATGTTGTGAGGAGGAGAGGATGATCAGGGATTTTGGCACCCCTTGTGAGCATGGCAGCGTTCGGATTGACTCAATCGGATACGTCTGTGTGAAGCTGCAGAATGTGGTGAACGTTTTTGACGTATCCGGTAGAGCCAGGATTCCGGGGGCTTGAATGATGAGTGAATGGAAGTGTGGTCTATTTGATTTGGGCAAATTTTTGCTGTCTGGACATTGCTACTCCTCACCCTGCCCTTGGGTGGGAAAGGAGGTCCGGATGATGATGATGATGATGATGATAAATTAAATTTTGAAATCTATAGCATCGAAATTCTTACTGGCGAAGATGGCTTAGCTGTCTTTTTTGAAGACTTGAGGGATATTAATTTGGATATCAAAGGTCTAATGAGGTAAACCAGCCAGGTAAGGCATTCACAGGACCCGCTGATTAACAGGTAAAGAAGAAGAGATAGGCCGTACTGTAGTATGTCTGGTCAGTCTATTTATATAATAATAAACTGTTATCTGTCTGTGTAAGGGTTTACCCCAACTACTCCTACTAAATGCGTGAACCAATCTCGATGAAACAACAGGAACACTCCACTGGGCCAAAGATATATATATATATATATATATATATATAGTTTTTTTCAAAGTTCTGAAAAGGATTTTATTTGCAAAATTAATATAAATGCCCCCCAGTGGTTTGTTTTCTGTACTGAGGCAGCGGAACCAAGTCCACTTTCTTCGGGCCTTACTACATACTAGTTTATTCATAAATATTTAGTTTATTTCATAGTTCCGAAAAAAAAAAATAAAGGGTGACGCAAGTAATATTAAAATGACAATACTGAAAAATTCTTTAGCATAAATGAATGAGTAGGAGGACATATAAAATCCTGAACAAGAGATACAAAATGAGGTTAACTTAGTCCATGCTCCAACAACAGCTTTTACTCTCAAATTACGGAAAGAAAAAAAAAAAAAAAAAAAACGGAAGGTGCCCTGTGAAATGCAAAAAAAAAAAAAAAAAATCGGATTTTCCCTCTGCGATTTATACCAAATTCTTGAGGTGAAGAACTATAATGACAAGGTAACAGTCCTCAAGTGTCCATCCAATATCTGCAGCAATATTTTGGTGGTGAATTTTTATATTCCAGCTCATTTCAAGGGATCTAAAGTTCGAAAGAAGTAAGATAAGACCAGAATGCTTTACGTAGCTTTCAATAAAGGCTCCAATAACGCAGTGAGTGAGAGAATATCAAGCGTCAGTCATGTACTGGCAGGTGCCACGTTACCACCCTTCAGTCAAAATTCACTGATCAGCGCTATTTTACGTCGTAAGTACGAGATTTGTTGTGTAATAAGGCGGTGAGTTTACCCCACAACAACAGTCACTTCGTTTCACCTCCCCTTAATTGCAAGAAATTATCCCCATCTGAGCTGCTCAACTTGATTACTCAACACATGCTTATATTAAACAAATCATCAGTATTTACAATAACTTACATTCATTTCAAACGAAATTTAAAGAAATCATAAACTAGTCTCACCGAGGTTCCTTCTTCCTCACATTTAAAAAAAAAAAAAAAAAAACGTAATATTTCACATAATTAATGCATAGCCACCCACCATGAAGAACATCATGCTAGGAACCATAAACCTAGCTGCTGGCTTCATACCCCGAACCATTTCCCAAAATAATAACATACCACAATATTAAGTTTTCTTTATACCACATGCAATAAATACTTTAGTTGTATGTGCCCAATTATAAAGTCACAAACACACACTATACCCTCTTACATTTCAGGATTCTTTTTTGTACCACGAAGTCCGGAAGATATGCCAGAGTTCATGCTTAAAAATAATGATACTGACCGTTATCTCTTATCGCTCGCCAAACAGGGGAAATACAGTTTGTATGACATTTCTTGTATAGCAGTACTCCAGGTTACGTAATATCTTAGGGGATATTTGTCCGGCTTCTCAGTCCTTTTCAGTGCCTGCCAAGTACCAAGAACCAACATGCTGAGCCGTCCATACCCCCAAGGCTGCTGTTCCTCCTGACCTCTAGGCTACCAGACTCCTACAGACAAAAACACCCACATTATAACACATCATCACTGGCAACGTAAATCACTGTTCTCAATCCTTGCTACGATTTCTCGATATACTTGCAAGCTTGGCTTCCCTCCAGTTCAACAACATACCTGCTTAAAACTGTCGAGAATCCACAAACCGATACAACAGTTCTGGCAGCCTACCCACAATGCTCAGCTAAGTGTGTGACGTGTCCCCAACTTATGGTAGGCAAAGGCACGCGGTTTGAGACTCGACCCATCTCCCTTCATTACATTAGGAAGCAGCAGAATTATACCAAAAGCAACATAATAACACTTAATGGTATGAAACGTAATAAAAACTTCATTTTTCGCCTCTTCAGTACCTTTTCAGTATCTCCACTGAGAAGTTCGAAACTACGAAAAACTTACAGTACTGTACCTATTTCAGGGGTATGTGTCTAAAAAAGGAAACTAGTGGGGAAAAATAATCAAGACATGTATAAATAGAACAGTCATGCACGAAGGTAACAGTCTGAGTAAGTGGAATGATGAATAGGTATATAAAATGCAATGTTTGACAAAAAAATGGTTACGTAAAATTTGGAATAGGTTATATAAGTAAATTCCATGAAAATGGAAGGGAGAAAATTTCAGATCGATAAGTGGATAAAGGTAAGTGGGCAAAGTGGTTATTAGCAAGTAGCCCCCCCATTTGTAAGTGCCCCCCCCCCCAAACTGAAAGAATTGTGAAAATATTCATTTGTACTTCCATGCTTAATGAACACTGGTGTCACAAAGGACTTTGTAGTTACTTGTAGAGAAGGTTTGTTGTTTAGTTGTCACTCTTAATTCTTGTAGTAGGAATTAAAGATGAATACGGCGAGTGGCACATACTGTAAGGTGGAGAGCAAGTGGAATTCATCCATGTAGGTGTAGTGGATATTGCGTCTGGGTAATGACGGAATCGGGTTTGGCGCCAAATTGTGAGGATTAGGGGTGCAGGGGTAGTGGTTACGAACAATAACGCGAATTGTCGTTCTGTGTGAATGTTTAGGTCGATCTTTCTGCCAAACCTCTCACAATATACAATGTTTTTCTTGTTACAAAGTTACCTACAACATACACGTGCTTATGGTTAGGGTAACAGACATGCATTCAGTGCCATCTGTGATTACTTGTTTTTTACTTGCACTCTTCTACCTACGTGGAACACTCACTCAGTGATCACTTATATTTGAAAAATTATTCTTATAACTATAGGTGACTATAGGTGACCAACCTATAAAAACCTTGAGTCCTTACATAGGAATCTTACGACAGACATTTACTCACAACTTACTACTAAATACGAGACCGTGGTATACAGTATGTAAGACATGTTATAGCATAAGTTTTCTTGAAAAATACACACACACACACACACACACACACACACACACACACACACACACACACACACACACACACACATACACAAGAAAAAAAAACTAGCTCTTGGTAACCTGTGTACGAAGCTGGCTAAAGGCAGCACAACATTCTCGCAATCTTGCACTTCTACAGGCATGGAAATTCCTCTTCACTCTTATTATTTGCCATCACTAACTGTTCTATGTAGTATCATTTTCACTATCACTACTAATATGTTTTGCAAGCTTTTCCAGCATGTAGCACTCTTATAGCAGAATCGAATGAGAGGGAGAATGGGAGGTACAGGAAAACACAGAGGGGAAGGACTTGCAGAACCCAAACTGTACTGTAGCTATCCAGGCAATGATGTCAGCAGGATGGTCGGTTCTGTGGGTTGGCGGGGAAGAGGGCATGCTGCCACACACCAAGAAATTATATTCAAGTCGCCAAGCTGAAAAACAAGATCAGGGAGGCAAAGGCTAGATTGATATGGATAGTATTTTCCCTCCATCAGACCGGGAGCATGGGTCAGTGCAGATGGTAGTTAAAGGAATAATGAGTAAGCAAAACTGTCTTATGAAAATGTGAGGAATGCAAAGTAATAAGCGCAATGCCCAGTATTCATTTGTTACTGGAGATTTAAATGTAAATGTACACCCGCTAAAATAATTATCGGTACCCCTTGCCTCGATATCCATTGCAACTATCACTAGTACTGAAGCCGTGAATACACGTTAAGAGCTGGTACACCTGATCTCTCTCTCTCTCTCTCTCTCTCTCTCTCTCTCTCTCTCTCTCTCTCTCTCTCTCCAGATATAGTATAAATCCCATAGCTTCATGTGTATAACGAATAATTCATAGCAGTAAACATAATGCTCGAAGGAAGGTCTCAAAACTTTATCCACTAGATAATACAGAAATCAATGTGCTATTTGTCTGCTTGGCACCCATCGCATCTCAGGTTACCACCTTAGGATTTTCGTACGCGTTGTGATACAGTGACAACCACCAATAGCATTTTAAGAATGAATTTAATGGCAAACTCTATAGGCCTAACTGTCCAGCATATACAACATTCCATGAACAATGCATGTAAAGTATATGCCGTGTGTATCGTAGTGTTGTTAGAATATTAATCTCATCAAGGACACGTGAATGTAGTAGCGCGTGGATTATGAGACTGAGTATGGTACATTTCCAGTTGATGAAGTTGATAGCAACATTGTGGAGGGGGTGATTGGTAGGCAGATTCGTTTATTTTTGGATAGGTTTTTAACTCAAACGGTTCTCAAATTGCATATATTGTGAGGAACGTGTTGCCTACGGAACTGCTTCAACTTGTACAATATGAGCATCGCATGAACAGTGTTCATATTCAGAGCGGCTTCGGGATCTTTCGTAACACTTTTTTGACAGCGATTTATTCAGGACATTACACATCAACTTCCTCGTTTATAATTTTTATGAAAACTATTTTGACACTCAAACACTCTAAGTGACGTAAAAGGCAATTATAATAAGTGAAGCAAACTGCATAGTAAACAGCACTACGAAGCCTCTGATGCCACAATTAATACGGACCTAAGGCTCAGCAGATCAGGGATACCAAACAGGCACGTTAACGCGGGAGTTTATTTTCAGATCTCTCGTCCGGTGTGTCAAATTTTATCACGCTGATAGAGTGCCGACAAATTTTTTTAGTGGGTGTACTGAAGCCTGCATGAAGGTACTTTTTGTAAGGTAATGGTGGGTGGTTCTTTGAGTGATCCATTTCAAGTTAGGTCAGGAGTGATTCAAGGAGGAGTTCTTTCGCCACTGTTGTTTGTTTTGGTTATGGATTATGTTATGAAAAAGGTTGTAAGGAGAACAGGTGCAGGAATTAACTGGAAAGAAAATAAGAAGCTGATGGATTTGGACTATGCTGATGATATTGTACTGATTTGCGGAAGTATTTACGAGATGCAGAGGGTGCTCGATTGTCTGGTGGAGGAAGGAGAAAAAGTGGGATTGGTAATAAATTGTGGAAAGACTGAAATTATTAATATGAACGCGGAGAACCGAATCGATTGTGTAATTGGGAATAATGTGGTGAAGAATGTAGAAAACTTTAAATATCTGGTAACGATTGTGTCATCTAATGGATCATTAAACAATGAAATTGAGGAGAGGATTAGACAGGCTTGGCGAGCTGTTGGAATGTTGAAATCTGTTTGGAATAATAATATGCTTTCGGTACATACTCAAGTGAAAATTTACAAGTCCATGGTTAGACCCATTTTAATTTACGGGCATGAGTCATGGTACAGTACAATTGCAACAGATCAGAAAGTATTAGGATTTGAGAATAAAATACTGAGAAGGATTCTTGGGGTAAAGTGGCAAGACAGAGTTACAAATGAATGAGTAAGGGATATTACGAGAGTGGAACCAGTTAATGAATATGTGAGACTGTCTCGCTGGAAGTGGCTGGGGCACATATACAGAAAAGAAGGTTGTTTAATACAGGATGTGCCAGAGTGGATTGCTAGAGGAAGAAGAGGTAGAGGTAGGCCGAGGGAAACCTGGTTGAGGACAATGAAAAAAGAAGCAGGAGAGGAGTGTTGGTGGGACCTGAAGGAGATGGCAAGAGACAAATATTGGTGGAGAGAGTTCATTGAGACCCTATGCATCCCGTGGGGTGCCACAGGAAATGATTGATTGATTGATTGATTATACTGAAGCCAAGAAAAGGGTAAGGGAAACTGCAGTGGTGCATAGTGCAGTGGAATACTGGGCAACATACTTGTGGAATTTGGTGAAAGAAACAGGGCGATGAATTTTTAAAATCAATAACAACTAACTTAGCAATTGGAACTAAAATGGTGTACAAACTATAGAAACGTAACAAATGGAATTGAAATGGTGAGCAAAACATAGAAATATTTCATCGTTAGCATTAAATGCATGCAAATACAGTGAGAAATGTAATTGTACTGAACAAAGTAAATGTATAAAGCAAAGAAAGAATAGTGAGAAGTCGAATTTATCTCTAAACAGAAAGGATGCAGCTAATCTGAAGGAATATCCAAACCTTGTAGCAATAACTACGAAGGCAACAGAATTTAGTTTGTTAGTTTAGAATGATTATTCACAGCTAATGGATGGAGTAGATACCAACACTGACCAAATAAATTAAAACTTCTTGAGATTAGTGAACAATGCAAGTTTAGAAGCTGGAAACTCTGAAACAACCAAAACAAACGCTCAGAGTATAAAGAAACTTCAAAGAAAAGAAGTATGATCATAAGGACTAGAAGAGGTCACACAGAGGAGGCCGAATTAAGAAAATACGATCATGAAGAATATTAAGATAATAAAAAGTCTATCACAAACAGGACTGAAGATCTTTTAAACTCTTCAGCTGTGGGGGTGTATTTTTTAACCCTTTAAGTTGGTGTGGCCGATGTGGAGCAAGTACAGTATGTTCATGAGCTACTATATATTACTAACTTATACTTAACCCTCAGGCTGTGGAGGTGTTGTATAACCCACGTCCATTTGTGCAGCAAATACAGGAAAAATATGGTCTTTTGACTAGCTATTTTGACCAACTTATTCCTGGCCAAACACTTTTTTAATTTTTGGAGTTCACAAGTGGTCCAGGGATGCCGGGAGAGTGAGTTGATTTTTTTTTTTTTTTTTTTTTCGGAGAGTAAGCGGTGCCCAGGCAGGCGTGAGGCAGTGTTGCAAGTGGCCACCACGCCATGTGAGGCAAAGAAGTTTGGGAGATGACTTCCATGCCTGATAACACGAAAAATCGTTATTTTCAGTGATAAAGACGCTTCTTGCACTGTAGTGTGGCAATGTATGTAACTTACAAGAGCAGCATCACAAGCACTACACTTATTGCTAAACATGCCATGGGAGCATAACTGTTAAGCAAATATGATGTGTTGTCAAATTTTTCAACCTTTTATTTCTAGTTCGTCACTCCGGATGTTATAATCGACAGGGTAGAGCAGGGAAAGGCAAAGCGCGGCAGGAGAAGGCAAGGTAAGGTAAGAAAAGGCAAGGCATAGCAGTGCTGCACTTGCTGCTAAACATGCCACATGAACATATTTGTAATCGAGGTGACCACATAATCTACCTTACATTTTTTGCATTTTCTACCTAATACAGCACTTATTGTTATCGCTTTCTTCTACGATGTCACTTTTAACGTAAGAAACTAACAGAATGCAGCGATGCCACACGAGGGAAAAATTGTAACACTTGGCAGCACCAAAACAGTAATTTAATTACTTATAATTCTACCACAGTTATGATCGTCGGTAATTTTCTTTCTCTATCAGTACGTATCTTTGGTCGTATAACTATAGCAAACCAGCATAACTTCGCTGTGGGCATCACTTTCACTAGTGTGTAGCGCACTGCTGTCACTCGCCATTGTCTCCAACAGGATCTTCACATACATTTACATAATCTCCAGCGCTTGTGTGTCCTTTGTGTGAGGAAAGGCACAGTCGGGTGGGGAAATTCACTGCATGATAGGGAAGAGCATGACAGGGTAAGGAAGACAAAACGTGGCAGGGAAAGGCAGGGTAAGGCAAGGAAAGGCAGGGTAGAGTAGGGAGATGCAGGTACAGTAGGAAGATGAATGGTAGAGTTGGGTAGGGAATGACGAGGCAGAATACGGATGTTCAGGATTGGGTAAGCAGATGCAGGTAGGGAAAGGCTGGGTAGGCTAGGGAAATGTAGGATAAGGTAAGGAGGGAAGGGTTGGGTAGGGAAATGCAGGGTAGGGTAAACAGATGCAGGATTGGGTAGAGAATACCAAAGCATGGTAGAGAAAGGCAGAGTACAGCAGAGGAATGCAGGATAGAGTAGGGGGATGCAGGGTTGGGTAAGGAGATGTAGGTGGGGAATGACAAGGCATGGCAGGAAAAGACAGGGTAGGGTAGGGAGATGCAGGGATGGTTGGAAAAACCAAAGCATGGCAGGAAAAACATGGTAGGGTAGGGAAATGCAGGGAATAGTAAGGAGATGCAGGGTGAGGCAAGGAAAGGCAGGGTGGGGTAAGGAAAGGCACGGTAGGGTAGGGAAAGGCAGGGTAAAGTAGGAAGGTGCAGGGTACGGTAAGGTAGGGTAGGGAAAAGCAGGGTAGGGTTGGGTAAGACAAGGCATGGCATGGTACAGCAGGATAAAGAAGGCAATAACAAGACAGGATACGGAAAGGCAGTGTCATGTGTTCCAGTTATGACATTTTTCTCCTCACTTCCACCTTCTCCCCCTGACAGTGGTGTCAGAGTTGTCATTAAGTGATATATTGTGGCACTCAGGCGGCTGGGTTTGCTTCCCACCTGGTTAAGCAGTGGTGGGAGGGAGACATTTGATGGAAACAGGACACTATCCTCACTCGGTGCCGGCCAATGGCAGACTGACTGGTGCAATACCTCCTGCAGCCTGGTGGGGGAATCCACGTGACCCACTTAACAAGCACAAGCAAGAGTTAGGCGGGAATAATCGAGTGTAAAAAAAATAAGAAAAAGGAAAAAAAAAAGAAAAATGCAGCTGTCTTCTGGAAGGTCCATTGCAGCTACATACATAGACCTTCTGGAGGGTCCATTGCAGCCTAAAGTTAACAAAACATTTTATAATTAAAGTCATACAAACATCAGTCTTTTCACTAAACTTTGAAAGAAACTGAAGCTCCGTAGGTGATCCAAGGCCAGAGGAAGAGCAAGTTGAAGGGGAGGTGCTTTGTGTAGTTGGTGAATACTGGTTACCCAGGCAGGTTGGAGGCAGTGTTGCAAGTGGCTGCTACACAATGTGCAGGACGAAGTTTGGGAGGTGACTTCCATGTATTGTAATATTTAAAAAAAAATATTCACTAGTTTTAGTTATAATCCACATGCTGCACAGTACTGTACTGTGGCATGGACGTGACCTACAAGAGCTTAATCACGTGTTACACTGTACAGTACAATACACGTCTTGTGAGTGTAATGGTAAATGAGGTAACAACGCAACATTTTCATTATGTATGCATTTTTTCCACTAAACATCACAGTATTATCACTTGATACTACAAAGTCACTTACAAGATACTGAAGTAACACAATTACAAAGAGCTTGAACATGAGGGAAAATATGTAGCACCTGACTTATAAAATGGTCACATACTCATTTTACAACCACTTATTACTAGCTATGCACTTACAAGGTAGTTTGCTGTCTCTTTAAGTCAATGGTCCCCAACCTGTGGTCCACGGGTGTCATGGCGTTCTTGGAGCCTTATTATGGAGCCCGCGGGGTGCCTTGGAAACTTCAATTTGCCATTCTTTCTCATAGTGATATATATATATATATATATATATATATATATATATATATATATATATATATATATACACACACACACATACAAACACGTACACGTGTGTGTGTGTGTGTGTGTGTGTGTGTGTGTGTGTGTGTGAATTTGATTTTTTTTCTGGCACTTTCCACTAGCTATATTAACATGTTCCAGTTTTAGCCTTTTATTTCTCCTCATTTCCACCTCCTTCCCTTTAAAGACGCTTTCAGAGGTGTCACTGATTGGCAGGTGGCGCTACTTGCGTGGCTGAGCACGCATCCTGCCAGGTCCGGGGGGGGGGGGGTCGGGTGAAGACGGCTGGGGGAAACAGGGCAACATCCACTCCATGGTGGTCTATGGGAGACAACTAGTAATGAACTAGTAAAACTATTTATGAATGCTTAGAAGTAAAAGCAGGACTCAGATCTCGATATAATGCATCTATTATTCTGCTTTTGAACAAATCTTCAAAAAGTCCTAGAACACCAGATTAGTCCTACCTTAGATTCAAACCAGCTAAGAGATGAAACTAGATTTTGTAGTGGTTACTGGACAACAGATAAAAATTATTAATAGTGTGGCTTAGAAAACTTCATAATACTGTATAAGCAATATTTGGCATGACATTTGTTTATTGTAAGATAAAAGTTGATTCGGTAAAAATAGCAGTACTGATGACAGCAATTCGAGAATTTATGCTTAAATACTGGAAGATGCTTACAGGAATGGCGTAACTGTGATTTCTTTTAAATCAAAAAGCTTCGCAGTCTGTTAGACAAGGAGATAAAATATCATTTAAATTACTTCTTGTCCACCGTAGAGGATGTTTTCAAAATGTTAGATTGGGATAGGCTAACGAAGAAGTTATTATTTTTGGTTAGCGATTAAAAAGTTTTAGATCTGCAGACGACATAGTCCTCATCAGCGAATCAGAGAAGGAAGTTGAAGAAATGATTGCTGATCTGAACAGGGAGAGTTGGAGGGTGGCCTTGAAAATGAATGTTATGAATTAACTTATGTTTAGCAGGTATGTTCATTCCTTTTCAGATAAAAACAGTATACGAAGGACTTGATTGTGTTGAGGAATATGTATATCTCATACATCTAGGGCTCATAGTTCAGACACAGCTCAAGGAATCGGGTGAAGAAAAGGAAAAAAAAAAAAAACAGAGGTCTTTAGGAAAAGTAAATAACTATATGAAGAACAATCACTCACCATTATGCTAAAGGAAACAGTGATGTAATTAGTGTGTCCTTCCTACTCTAGCTCATGGATCAGAACCTGGACTTTAACAAAATCCTTTACGTAATCTTCGAAGGTCTCAGACAGGAATGTTAGATGTCACATGGAGAGCTACAAAGAAAGCTTCCTGGATAAGGGAACCAACGAATGTGAAGGATATAATCATTACCATAAATAAAGAACAAATGAATAATGGCAAATAACATCTTTGTAGATAAGATAAATGAACAGCCAGGGAAACTGAATGGCAACTCGGAGGTGGAGTTTGAGGAAGACGAAGGGAGAAGGAGATGGCGAGACAATATTCAGCGAGTTGTTAGGAGTGGATGGAACAAGCTAACAGCCGATAGATCTGAGTGAAAAAAAAAAGATGGAAGATATCTTCGTACTGATCTGGACTGAATCCTGCTGGTGCTGTTGATGATGATGATGATGATTACGTTGATAATGGTGCCAGCATGATATATGTGCATATGAGAAAAAATGAACAGCAAACATAAAGTGAAGGAAAAGATGGGAAAGGGAGGGAAGTGGGTGTGAAGACAGAAAGGGAATGGGTAGAGACAGGCTTGAGAGAGAGAGAGAGAGAGAGAGAGAGAGAGAGAGAGTACTGTACAAACACACGCGCAAGCACAAACAATCCCTTGCATTTGTTTATTTTGCACGCATCTGTTTGCTTTTATATTTCTGAGTGTACTGTATATATACATGCAAAATGAAATTATGGATAAACGGTATGTTGATGGCTTGCATATATAATGTACTGGCATATGCACTGGTAAAATGTTTCGTCAATGCTTACACACACACACACACACACACACACACACCTGTGTCCACTCTTAATACACCTCTTCTGACTCACCAGCTCAGTACTTACATACATTATTTCATATATAATGACTGAAGGAAAAGGGACGTAAAAAAATGGCCAGAAAATGTTGTCCTTTGTAATGGTACTAAGAATATGGCCAACAGAAATAGGACAATTTCATCGCCTTTTATTTCGAGGTGCCTGGACACGTCTCGCTCAACCTTTTCAAGGCTGGTCGGTACTTCAGAGACTGTAGTATGCCTAATGCCAAAAGACTTAATTTTGGGAAAAAATCAGATTTTTTGTTTATTTTGTTTTTATATTTTGCTGACGGCTACGACATTTTTCAGCCAAGAGAAATTGTTGGTATATTGAGGGATAACAGTGTTAAATCAGTGACGTCTTTTATATTGTATTCTTGCTGCTTCTAGATGATTTCATTTAATTACGACAGGTTTTATGCAACAGGAAGCATTATAGACCATGATTACATAAACAGCCTGAGCAGTCTCACAAATATTTTAGGAATGACGTACAATTATCATTTTCTGTCATCTCTGAGAGCAATTACCAAGTTTTTCATGTTATAAAGTTAAAATATTTACAAATACCTAACTCTCCTTATAGCTGATTCTTTAATAATGCGTCATATTGGCGGAAGTGATGGCCAAGTGGTTAGCGGGGTTGTCTGTTGTCCGTAGTGATGTAAGGTCGATCCCACACTGGACAGGGACCCATTGACATGTAACAGAAAACACTTCCGGAAATATCAAAGTACCAGTTCTGAATGAAACAGACCCAGCACGTGTTCAGTATGGATGAGTATTAGTGCCGAAGTGGTGACAAGCTGAAGGTATATGGGGCGTAGAGGAACTGCTGGGCTTAAAGAAATAGCCTCGGACTCGGTCGCATAAAATTAATTAATAAAGAAAAAAATAAGGGAATTTCCAAGGAAATAGTATTACTTAATGTCGAAACTGTTTGAGAAGCAGTAGGAAATGAATCAGCAGGTAAAGGGCAAGGTTTTCAAATGTGTTATTGCCACACCGCGTATCTAAAAAAAAAAAGATGTGCCTGTTTTACGGCTGGAGACATGTGTAAAAGTTCATGGCATCCCCGCCTTGCATACAAAAAAAACATCATACGAGCCTAAAGTGTTGTTACTGTGGCGGCCCCAGGCTCATTTTTTGTTTTTTATGAGAGTAAGAAGGAACCAAAGGCTACGAGCCCGCAAACAATTCCTTCCAAGGAAAAAAACAAAAACAATACAAAAGTGAGTCAAATTCAAGATCTGTTCATTTCGAGATGCCTGGACCCACTGCGTTTGAAAGACTGGATATCATAGGAAGTAGGAAATACAGACAGAGGGAGACAGTTCTAGAGCTGATCCGTGCATAAGTGAAGGACTAGGAATAACGGTTAACTCTTGCATTAGAGAGTTGGACAGAAAAGGGATGAGAGTTTGTTGCTAGACGGGTACTACGCGCCCGTCGTAGAGGTGGAGAGATGCAAGCAGACAGTTCAGAGGAGCAGTGACCATGGAAGCAGAGATAAAGAGGTAACAGTGCAGTGAAGAGACAGAGGTTGAAAGAAGCCAGTAAGAAGAGGAGAGTTAATGAGACGAAAGCCTTTGACTCCACCCTATTGAGAAAAGCTGTATGAGGGAAGCCTCTCCACACATGAGAGTTGTATTCTACACAGGGGCGAATAAAACCTGTGTATAAAGTCAACAACTGTGCAGGGGTAAAGAAAGAACGGAGTCGGCTTAGCATACCTAATCCCTTGGAAGCTGATTTTACAAGTGATGTAAAATGATCTTTCCAAGATAAATCCCGAGTGAATGAAACCCCAACCATGTTCAAGGACGATGCAGGATTCAGCTGGATATTATTAAACATTAGTGGGTACTCCTGTGGAAGATTCTGTCGGATTGATAGGTGTAAAAACTGAATCTTTGATGCATTAAAAACAACAAGATTATTTTTACCCCAGTCAGAGATAGGAACCAAGTCAGACATTAGGTGTGCCATAGCCTCATCCCTTGTTTGTTGAAGTAACTGCTGAGATGGACGTTGCGGGACCCGAATGGAAAGGTGAAGGGTGGAATCATAAGCTTACGAGTGGATAGGGTTAGATGTACAGCCCAGAAGATCATTGCTGAATAAAAGAAGAGAGTTGGTGATAGGTCAGACATGTAAAACCGGTGGATCACATGCTGAAGTCGCCTCTCTCCTCCCGCCCATCATTATTCTTCAGGGGAGAGGGAAGGAATCCAGGGACATATGTATTATTGCGCACTGGAGACTCCCGGTCATGTTGGTGTCACCACATGAAGTCCATCTCCAGTGCCAATAGGTCAGGAACGAGTCATTCATGGTGACTTTCCTGACTATGTTTTCTGTTTTTGTTTGTTATGAAGCACTAGTATTGCACTGATCAATTCTATTTGTGCGAAACATCACTGGTGCTGAATTATTTGGCAGTATACAGTAATTTTGGGCATTTTAAAATTTGCTTAGTTTGTGTATCCTGCTGCTTAATTCTCTCCGACAAAGAGAGTATGTTTTCACCCCTGTTTGTTTGTTTGTTTCTTTGTTAGTTTGTCTGTAAGCAGGATTGGTCAAAAACTAAAAGAGAGATATGGAACAAATTTGGTGGGTCCCAGGGAATAATTGATTAACTTTTGGGACCGATCCGGATCGTATTACAGATTCTGGAATCGGAACGCACTTTCTGCGAAACCCTAATAATTGATTAGCCCTTAAATCGCGGGGTTGTTTTGCTTTGACTTGCGTCTCCCACGGGCATATTCGTGCTCTGACAGACTCTTTAAAAATATTTGCCAAAAATCAATTATTAGTCCTAGAATATTAAAATTATATATGCATATGGCACATACCTTCAGCTTTCTCCTGGGATGTTTGTTGAGCCTTCGTCGAGTACCGTAGGATTTGTGGAGACCTCTGAAGTTGAGTAACGAAGTCTCCACTTTACACTTCCTGACAACCCGTAATATGATTACCACAGCCTGATATTATCGCTAGAAACACTATTCAATGATTCTCAAATAGTTTGGAATCCATACTCCAAAAAAAAGAAACACTGTGAAAGCAATGAAAATTACGAGGGCATACGACCTTCCCACTTGCGATCGTTCGCCGCTGGTGTTCTGTCATTTATTATTCATAAAACCCCTCACACTTCATATTCCTATTACTATATAACACTTATATATATCTACAGTTTTTATCCATAAGTTTCCTTCAGTAATAGTAGTTTATTGTCACTGTAGGCATTCAATTTCTCTTTCAGTAAAATACATAGCATTCATTTTCTCGTCCTGTATACTAGCATTGAGAGTGAATGTCACTTTCACCTTCACTTTCATAACTCATAGTATTCATACATGCTAGAGTGAAACTTTCACTTTCATTACTCCTAGTACTGTATATATACTCGTATTCTTATAATACTACTCATTTAAATTTCCATTTACATTCTCTATTTTATTTACATTATTTACATTTCTATTTTATTTACACTGCTTTAGGCACTGTCACTTGCAGTAACTTATAAAACTATTTTCCACTGTTCACTTATACTTACATTCATTGCTTTCACTTGCTGTTTACACATTATTTACATTTCCACTTGCACTGTTTTACTCACCAGAAAGATCGTAGTCACTCTTTATCATTTGTTAGCCCTTTACCTCTTTCCACACGAGGTTTAGTAGGGGGTAGAGGTCACAGGCCCTTTGCATGGGGCTAAAAAGTGGTGGAATTTGACAGGCGCGAATCCGACGTACTTTCACCTTGAAAGACAACAGTAAACTGATACTGGTGGCCTGCCTAGGGGGAGTGCAATGCTGCCAACATCAGCCTTGTGACAGCTGCTAATATATAGCTATGAAATGATTGGCAGGAAATCTAGACAATACATATAAATTAGGTAGTTCCAGGCGAATGTAATTATCACTTAGGCTTCTCCCTTCCCTCCTTATATATATTTTTATTACGAAAATAGATTAAACGACATATTTCAAGGGGAAATAAACAGCGAAAATTAGCGAACGAGTGCAAGTGAGGTGTCGTCAGGTGATAATTAGCCAATTCCAGGTGTATGGCACTATCACTTACCTTATTTCTTTTTTGTATATATTATTTGGTATAAGAATAGGGCATAGGGCTTATTTCAATGGATGACATCAGTGGAAAATTCCAGGGAAGATTTACTTAGCATAGAATACAGTGTGGTGGCCTGCAATAATTAGGTAGTTCCAGGTGAATGTGAATATCACTTAGGCTTCTCCCTTCCTTTCTTATATATATTCTTATTACAAGCATAGATTATACGGCATATTTCAAGGGGAAATAAACAGCGAAAATTAGCGAACGAGTGCACGTGAGGTGTTGTCAGGTGATAATTAGCCAATTCCAGGTGTATGGCACTCTCACTTACCTTATTTCTTTTTTGTATATATTATTTGGTATAAGAATAGGGCATAGGGCTTATTTCAATGGATGAACTCAGTGGAAAATTCCAGGGAAGATTTACTTAGCATAGCACGGCCGGGCAGGTGAGAGGAGAGGGTAATGGAGGGGAGGTAGGGAGGGGAGTCAAGAACGGGGAGAAATGGCAAAATTGTCAATAATGGATGGGAGTACAGATGAGAGTAGGAGTGCTGACTAGTGTTGGACATTGGCAGTACTGATAGATGATGCAAGCCACCACTTGAAAGCCTGGGCGAATTCAAAATAACACAGAATCACAAAAGTGACGCCCTGCGGTATGATCCCTTGCTCCCAAGTGTCATGAAAGTGACACCTCGTGGTTAAGGGATTAGGAACCATAACCCATAATGAAGAGTGGTTTGGAAATTACGTTGTCCTTGCCAGAGAGATGCGCTTCACTGGAGTGCCTGTCTACTTATTGTTTGTAGTATGCTTTTACAATACAGAACTTGCTGTACTCAGGTATGGCGTGTAATTAACTGTTTTATTATAGACATTCTGATACTTTTACATTGTGCAATATGAATCATGTATAAGAGCATATATTTTACATTCTATGTTTCAATTTTCCGTGTGCCTAGTACATGACGTACGTACAAGGAAATGATCATGAAATTTATGTAAAATTTTCTATTATTCATCAATTCAGCAAGCAAGATGACAGTTACATGAGTAAAGGTAAATATTGTTTATAAAATGAAAGTAGCTTTTACACAGACTAAGGGAGATTATATATATACAGTATATATATCCGTCTGCCAGTTTATCTATCTATAATTGGTGGTATGCAGGTTCTGCTGAAGGAAGCGATACTGCTAAGGTGAGAAAGCAGCACTCAAAGCAAAACTCAAAGTGGACAAGCTCAGAAACAAAGAAGCGACAAATGAATACCAGATTAAAGAGGTAGAAGAGCTGGAATCAAGTAACTGGGAAGAAGTGGATTTGAACAACTTGTGGAAAGCAGGTAGGGAATGTTTAGTTAGAAATGATAAAGCGGGGAGTGGTTTCGCGAGGCTAGTAACGACGAAGAATAGTACAGGTAAATGGGATGAAGAATTTAGAAGAGCAGTAGAGGAATGGAGGAAATGGAGAGAGTGGATGCAGGAAAGATGTTCAAATGAAAGAAGAAGAGAATACAGTGAGGGTAAGAAGCATGAAAAGACAGTAGAGAAGAGGAAAAATAAGGAGGTAAATGATGATCTTGGAAGGATATCAATGCATATTACTCTGAAAAAAAAAAAAAAAAAAAAAAAATTGGAAAGAAGTGTAAAAATGTAGAGGTGAAAGTGAAAAGAAGTGTAAAAGTTTGGGAGATAAAAGTGGAAGGACTCTAACTAGTGGAAGTAAAGTAAGGGGCAGATGGAAACAATATTATGAAAGACAGATGAATGGGACTGGTGATAAAGAGCAGTTATAAACATAACTGGTTTTGGTAGTATGCAGAGAAAGAATGTAGTGCCAGGAAACGTAACACTGGCAGAAATGAAGAATGCTGTGGAGCTCATGAGGAATATGAAAGCAGCAGGTGTTGAGTAGGCAAGGCAGAGATGATTCAGTGCAGTGTAATGAAGTGTTTATTAATTTTGAGATATGTAAGAAAGTTTGGATGCGTGAAACTGTACCATAAGAGTGGATATAGGCTGTGATTGTATCCCTGTACGAAAATAATGGTGATGGAATTCAGTGCAAAACCTAAAATGGCATAAGTCTCATGAGTGTTGCAGAAAGGTATGTGAAAATCATCATACTGAAAATAAGGATATTTCAGAATAGCTGATCAGTGACGAACACAAAGCTTAGGATTGGTGGAGGATGTGTGGATCAAATAACTGCAATGAGACAGACACTGGAGAAGGCATGGGAGATGGACTGTAAGGTATTTATGACGTGGATTTCGAGAAAGAGTAGGACAAGGTAAACGGAGAAGGACTTTTAGGGTTCTGAGTATGTATGGTATGGTAAGGATGGTAACTGTTTGATGCCGTAAAGAGTTTATGATGGTGATGAAGCATGTAGAAGGGCAGGTGGGTATTTAAGTGAATGGTTTAAAACCGGTGTTGGCGTAAGAAACGGTTGTGTGATGTCCCTATGGTTGTTCTCTCTCTCTCTCTCTCTCTCTCTCTCTCTCTCTCTCTCTCTCTCTCTCTCTATATATATATATATATATATATATATATATATATATATATATATATATATATATATATATATATATATCAAGACGGGCGTAGATGTTCTTATTTTCTATTTTCAGAGCTTTGTACTATTACTGATGCTATCTATCTACCTACTGCCAGATGCCTTAATCCCGTAAGGCGTGGCCACAAACAAATAGATGTCGCCCTGTCCAACGCCATTTCACAGCCCTGCCCTCAGCTCAAACCCCCCTCTCACATATACCTCTCCACTCCATCCCTCCATCTCATCCCTGGCCTCTCCCTCCCTTTTCCCCCATCCACCTCACTCACATACACTCTCCTCGTCAGTCTCTCACTCTCTATCCTCCCCTCATGACCAAACCACTTCAGTGTGTTTCTCCTAACGCTTCCTATCACATCCACATCCATATCATAACGCAACTTCACTTGCTAATTTGTCAATCTGTCTCTCCACGTGACTCCGCATGCTCCTCTCAGATAACTCATTTTTACTGCTCTCACTCTTGACTTCTGTCCCCGCAACAAAGTCCAAGCTTCACTTCCATACGTTAGAGTTGGTATCACAATACTGTCATGTAGTAACTTTTTCACTCCCATGCTCACTTCACTGTTTCTTACCACTGCTTTCAAGAAACCCTTTCTTCTTTGTTGTACCCTTTCAAGCACTTCACCCACTAAACTTCCATTCTTATTCGTCACACTTCATCACATTACCCAAGTACTTAAACGCACTCACATTTGCCATTTCCTCCTCATCCAACCTCATCGTACATTCACTGACTTCACTTGGCTCGGAGACCATAACTTTACTCTTCCCTACATTCACCTTTAGATTCCGTTTCTTACACACTCTCCCAAACTCATCCACCAAGCCTTGCAGCTCCCCTTCGTCTTCAATTAACAACACAGTATCATCTGCAAACAAATAGTATAGGGAGTTTTCAAACATTGCCCTCTCTTACTAGGGCCACTCGAGCATCCACTGCTCTACCTTGTATCTCTTTTTTTTTAACCGCATCCATATACAGATTGAACAACCATGGAGACATGACACATCTTTGTTTTCAATCCAAACTTCGGATAGAAGAATTCACTCAGTTCACTATCCACACGCACTACAGCCATAGCACCCTCATACATACCCTTCACGGCATTCAGCGACTTCCATTCTACTCCATATATTCTTAATACTTTCCACAATCCTTGTCTATTCACCCTGTCATATGCTTTCTCCAAATCCATGAAGGTCGCATGCAACTTCTTTCCCTACTATAGAGACTTTTCCACTAAAGATCTAAGAATGAATGTCTGATCTACACAACCTCTTCCCTTCCTAAAGCCTCTCTGTTCTTCTCCAACTAATTCCTCTGTTATTTCCCTAACGCCGTCAGTAAGTATCCTACCATATACTTTTCCTATTACACTAAGAAGACAAATGCCCCTATGATTACCACATACTTCTATCCCTTTTCCTTTGTACAGGGGAATAATTATACCTGACTTCGAATCCTCCGGGACTACCTTCCTCCTAGGCCAATCTGCACATCTTCCATATCCATTCTACTACTATCTCTCTTCCCCATACTTTAGCATTTCACCACACACTCCATGAATTCCTGGGAATTTCCTCATGTTAAATTTCTTCAATGCTTCCAAAACTTCTCTCCTACTGATTTCTTCCTGTCTTCTCACCTCCCTCCGTCTCCCAGCCATTCTCCAGCCACTTACACTCGCATTACTTTCATTCTCTATGTTCAACAATTCTTTAAAGTGTTCTCTCCATCTGCTCACTTTTTCTCCCTTCTCCACTAGTAATCTACCATTTTTATCTTTCACTCCCTAGATAACTTCTTTGGCACCCTGTCTAACTCTCTTTACCTCTTTCCAAACCATATCCTTACGTTCCCTCGACTTTACACTCAAATTCCTTCCAAATTACTCATGCAGTCTCTTCTTACTCTCTCTTACTAATCGTTTCACCTCTCTCTTACTCTCTACATGTAACTCTCTTTTCCGTCTCTCAACTTCTTCCACGCCCATGTTACTCATCCGCTACTGTGTGCTTTATTCTTTTGTGCCACAACCTCTTTCACCTCTTCATTCCATCATGCTGTTCCTTGTACCCTCTTTCGTCTTCCCTTCACTCCACGCATCACCTCACATGCTGCACAGATTTCTTCTGTGAACATCTTGCACACACCTTCCACGATCAGATCAGACTAAAAAAAAAAATGATCGCTGGGTAGAATGAGATAAATTAAGAAGGGAAGAAATAGCACCCAACACATCCTGAAGAGTGATTTAGTTTCCATCATAATCATCATCATCACCATCATTATTGTTCTAACCTAAAAATGGATATAAGTAAGGGAACAACTAGCGTCCATATCTCTGTCTCATCATTTACGGGACAAAGAAACACAACCAATCACAACACACAACAATCTATCATCATCATCATCATCATCATCATCATCATCATCAGAACCCTACAATAATTTCAATATGTTCATCTTGCATGATTTTGTATCTACGAGTTACAAATCAACCAACACACAGTCACCACAAAATATCAAACAGTACACAAATAGCTGACACCAAGTTAATCCTTTTTGTAAAATGATGTTCTTTGGAGGAGATGATCCATTACGAGAAGTGGAAACGCTGGGTGGGAGAGGGACAGGTCAGAGATTGATCTCTCTACTTTCTCCAACATTTCGTGCTGCACATAACTCTCTATAGGGGTCTGTGTAGCCCAGAACACCAGAGAAAATAAAGAATTCAAGCTGTAACCTGTGGGAGAGAGAAAATGTTTCAGCTTTCTTTACCTTCTCAAATGCCCCGGGCTACACAGAACTCTATGAAGATGGGTTCTGTGCAGCCCGAAACATCAGAGAAAACAAAGAATTCAAGCTCCAACCTGATGCGCTGGAGATAAAGAAATATATATAATCCCAGTACTCCAGGCAACAGTGTACTCGCACGACTGACACAGGATTTACAGTTGCCGTTCACACCCGTGTTGATACAGAGGGCGTAAAAATACGTGGCGTATTTTTGGTACAAACAAAGTACCTTTTGTCAGCAAATACTGGGCGTCAGATACATCGCCTCTTTCAGGTCAGGCCGATGAGCCAGCCTTTATTTCTTTTTATTTGTTTATTTTTTACAGCGACACGAGCAGCAACCCCGTGTGTGCAGTACATAATGTTGTGCTACAGCTATAGTTTTGTTTTAGCAAGTAGATAGGTAGGCATGTAGATAGACAGATATATACAGGTATAGGTAGAGATGGATATATATATATAGATAGATAGATAGACAGATAGATAGATGGAGATGGGGAAAGACAGAATTTAAAAAACGCTGGACGCCCCATAACTGCCCGATCGAAAAAAAAAAAAAAAATCACCATCACAATCATGTCATTTTTGAGGAGCGTGAATATTTGCTTTTTAAAAGACGTCATTGACACTGGGAAAGACAAACTGAATAAAAATATTCCAGTGTTCATGAGCTGTATTAACGGTGAACTTTTGCATGAGATAAGAACAGAGGAAGGGTGAGAGTGTGTGGTTGTTATGGTGTTGTGTGTCTGGCTGCTGCAGTACTGGATGTCAATGAAAATGTTAATAAATTCACTGACCAAAGTACTAGTGAGTTAGACAGATAGATAGATGGGTAGATAGATAGACTGACAGGCAGGTAGTAAGGAGAGAGAGAGAGAGAGAGAGAGAGAGAGAGAGAGAGAGAGGAAAGCTACACTAGAATTTACGCACGGTAAACTGGAGTCAAAAATCACCCAGTACTTTGAATCAGGTGATCAATGGTTTCACGATAAGCCTTGCTCCAGTCTGCGTTTTTTTCTAAAAGAAAATAGTTCTGGATCGATAATAAACTCATATGATGGAAAAAAAAAAAAAAAAAAAACTCCTGTATGGATCCTTCTTCATGGCGCACTGACAAAACACACCATTTACATTCAGTAAACGTACGGGATACTATTTTCAAATGTTTCGTCAGTTCCTTCAAAATGTAAAGATGGAATATTTCTGCTACTTTTTTCAGCCACTCTCCCTAGAGTGCTCGAGAACATACATATGCTGATAAAGTGTATAAAATTTAAAGTTTATGGAGAAAGAGGATTTAGATTGTGCCGGAATTGGACCATGTGCACTCGAATGTCCAATTGTTATTTTGATTGACTGCTAGTTTATGGACATGATAACTTTGTCAGATTTTTTTGTTTTTTTTTTAAGAGGCGGCAGCATCTCTGTTGGCTAATATTGTACAGGAGAGAAAGATTTGGTATGTTTCTCCAGCAACACATAAGTAGACGCATTGGGATGGAGACCATCCAAGGAATCTGTTGAGATATTCTAACAAATCATCAAAAGGATCGTTGGCAAATAATGATGTGGCATCAGAACTCACAAGTATCAAACAAGAACACTTAACCAGACCATTCAATTTCTCTCAGCACTTTAACATTTCATTTATATTATATAAACTGTACAAACAAATGAACTTAGCAATGACACTAACCATTTTACGCAGCCTTAACAACGTACTTGTATAATTATCGGTCTGAGCTATTTGTTTGTGTTTCGACAAGATCCTACACATATGGCACAGAAGACATCGAGAACCTTTTAGTCTCCAGTTCGATGATGTACCATCATCAACAACAACAATATCACTATCATCATCCCAACATCTTTTCCCTCCTTCCAGCAGTGGGGATGGGTAGAGTTGAGAGAGAAAGGTGAAAACATGACAGAGGGAGAACTATTCAAAAGCTTACCCACGAATCACATTATTATTTATCCTATTCAGGCTCCGCACTGCACGAACGTTCCGCAGTCAACCATTTTAACTACTCTGACTTATGACTTCATTTGTATGTCGCATCAAAGTCTCTCCCCTATGTGGTACAGTGAGCCATTAATTCCCTCATGTCATCCCAGTGCAGTCAACACTCTCAGATCTCTGTTTCGTAGCAAAGCCTTCGCAGCAGCAGCCACTTTCCACTCCCTGGGCTACTCTGTTTTCTGCTTCGTTTGTACGTTTACCTCTCTTCTCTGTCAACGCATCAAGATATTTAAACTTTCAGATCTTTCTCCAGTCACCAGCACATCACACTAAGAAACGCCTTCTTTCTCAACAACTATCCCTTTACTCTTATGCATTAACTTTCAGAACGCGATGCTCACAGACATCAACAAAACTACATCAGTCTGAAAAGATCGTATTCACAATTAACATGTAAACAGCATCATCTGCATAGGCTACATATGATAAAGACTCATCATCTGCATAGGCTACATACAATACAGACGCATCATCTGCATAGGCTACATATGATAAAGACGCATCATCTGCATAGGCTACATATGATAAAGACGCATCATCTGCATAAGCTACATATGATAAAGAAACATCATCTGCATAGGCTAAATATGATAAAGACGCATCATCTACATAGGCTACATACAATACAGACGCATCATCTGCATAGGCTACATATGATAAAGACGTATCATCTGCATAGGCTACATATGATAAAGACGCATCATCTACATAGGCTACATATGATAAAGACGCATCATCTGCATAGGCTACATATGATAAAGACGCATCATCTGCATAGCCTACATATGATAAGAGAAGCGTCCTTTATTCGTTCAGACGATTATATTCTATCTATCTATCTATCTATTGCCAGACGCCTCAATCACGTTTGGGGTGGCCACAAACAAATCGCCTCCAAGTCGCCCTGTCCCCCGCCATTTCACTCCCCTGCTCCCAACTCACACCCCCCTCTCTCATATACCTCTCCACCCCATCTCTCCATCTCATCCTCGGCCTCCCCCTCCCTCTTTCCCCCTCCACCTCACTCACATACACTCTCTTCGTCAGTCTTTCACCCTCCATCCTCTCCACATGGCCAAACCACCTCAGTGTGTTCCTCATAATGCTTCCTATCACATCCACATCAACACCACAACGCTCCTTTATATCCTCATTCGTCAGCCTGTCTCTCCATGTGACTCCACAGGCTCCTCTTAAATAACTCATTTCCACGGCTCTCACTCTTGACTTGTGTCCTTCCAACAACGTCCAAGCTTCACTTCCGTACGTTAGAGTTGGTATCACAATACTGTCATGTAGTAACTTTTTCACTTCCATGCTCACTTCCCTGTTTCTTATCACTGCTTTCAAAGAACCAGCAACCTTTTATCCCTGCTGTACCCTTTCAAGCACTTCACCCTCCAAACCTCCATCCTTACTCATCACACTACCCAAGTACTTAAACGTATTCACATTTTCCAATTCCTCACCATCCAACCTCGCTGTACATTCACTGACTTCACCTCTCTCAAAGACCATCACTTTACTCTTCCCTACATTCACCTTTAGATTCCGTTTCTTACACACTCTCTCAAACTCATCCACCAAGCCTTGCAGCTCCCCTTCGTCTTCACTCAACAACACAGTATCATCTGCAAACAACAGTACAGGGAGTTTCCAAACACTATCCTCTCTCACCAGGGCCACTCCAACATCCACTACCCTACCTTGTACCTCTTTTATTACCCCATCCATGTACAGATTGAACAACCATGGAGACATGACACATCCCTGTTTCAACCCAACTTTCAAAGAGAAAAATTCACTTAGTTCACCATCCACACGCACTGCAGCCTTCGCACCATCGTACATACTCTTCACAGCATTCAACAACTTCCCATCTATTCCATATATTCTTAACACTCTCCACAAACCTAGTCTATCCACCCTGTCATATGCTTTCTCCAAATCCATGAAAGCCGCATACAACTTCTTTCCCTTCTCTAGAAACTTTTCCACTAAAGATCTGGGAATTAATATCTGATCTACACAACCTCTTCCCTTCCTAAAGGCTCCCTGTTCTTCTCCAACTAATTCCTCTGTTCTTTCTCTAACTCTGTCAATAAGTATCCTACCATACACTTTTCCTATTATACTAAGAAGACAAATGCCCCTATGATTACCACACACTTCTTTTTCCCCTTTTCCTTTGTACAAGGGAATAATTATACCTGACTTCCAATCCTCCGGGACTCTACCTTCCTCCCAGGCCAATCTGCACATCTTCCACATCCATTCTACTACTATCTCTCCCCCATGCTTCAGCATTTCACCACACACTCCATCAATTCCTGGGGCTTTCCCTGATTTAATTTTCTTCATTGCTTCCACAACTTCTATCCTACTGATTTCTTCCTGTCTTCTCACCTCCCTCCTTCTCCCAGCCATTCCCCAGCCACTTATACTTGCATTACTTCCATCCTCCACGTTCAACAATTCCTTAAAGTGTTCTCTCCATCTGGTCACTTTTTCTCCCTTCTCCACTAGTAATCTACCATTTTTATCTTTCACTCCCCTGCTAACTTCACTTCCACCCTGTCTTACTCTTTCCACCTCTTTCCAGAACATTTTCTTACAGTCCCTCCACTTTACACTCAAATTCCTTCCAGATTCCTCATCCACTCTCTTCTTACTCTCTCTTACTAATCTTTTCACCTCTCTCTTTCTTTCTACAAATAACTCTCTCTTCCGCCTCTCAACTTCTTCCACGTCCCTATTTCTCATCCATTCATTGTATGCTTTCTTCTTTTGTGCCACAGCCCGTTTCACCTCTTCAGTCCACCACGCTGTTCCTTGCACCCCCCTCCGTCTTCTCTTCCTTCCATACACCACATCACATGCTGCACATATTACTTATGTAAATATTCTACACACACCTTCCACGTCCCCCATCTGCTCCAACTCATATTTGCCCAATCGTTCCTCCACTTCTCTCTTATACTTTGCCTTTTTCTCATCCTCTTGTAACCTTTCCACTCTCCTTGCAACTACTCCTTCCTCTCGTCTTTCCCTTCTTCTATTTCTCCATCTTACTTGAACTTTAACATGTAAACAGCATCATCTGCATAGGCTACATATGATAAAGACGCATCATCTGCATAGGCTACATATGATAAAGACACATCATCTGCATAGGCTACATATGATAAAGACGCATCATCTGCATAGGCTACATATGATAAAGACGCATCATCTGCATAGGCTACATATGATAAAGACGCATCATCTACATAGGCTACATATGATAAGAGAAGCGTCCTTTATTCGTTCAGACGATTATATTCTATCTATCTATCTATCTATTGTCAGATGCCTCAATCCCGTTTGGGGTGGCCACAAACAAATCGCCTCCAAGTCGCCCTGTCCCCCGCCATTTCACTCCCCTGCTCCCAACTCACACCCCCCTCTCTCATATACCTCTCCACCCCATCTCTCCATCTCATCCTCGGCCTCCTCCTCCCTCTTTCCCCCTCCACCTCACTCACATACACTCTCTTCATCAGTCTTTCACCCTCCATCCTCTCCACATGGCCAAACCACCTCAGTGTATTCCTCATAATGCTTCCTATCACATCCACATCAACACCACAACGCTCCTTTATATCCTCATTCGTCAGCCTGTCTCTCCATGTGACTCCACAGGATCCTCTTAAATAACTCATTTCCACGGCTCTCACTCTTGACTTGTGTCCTTCCAACATCGTCCAAGCTTCACTTCCGTACGTTAGAGTTGGTATCACAATACTGTCATGTAGTAGTCAACACTCTCAGATCTCTGTTTCGTAACAAAGCCTTCGCAGCAGCAGCCACTTTCCACTCCCTGGGCTACTCTGTTTTCTGCTTCGTTTGTACATTTATCTCTCTTCTCTGTCAACGCATCAAGATATTTAAACTTTCAGATCTTTCTCCAGTCACCAGCACATCACACTAGGAAACGCCTTCTTTCTCAACAACTATCCCTTTACTCTTATGCATTAACTTTCAAAACGCGATGCTCACAGACATCAACAAAACTACATCAGTCTGAAAAGATCGTATTCACAATTAACATGTAAACAGCATCATCTGCATAGGCTACATATGATAAAGACGCATCATCTGCATAGGCTACATACAATACAGACGCATCATCTGCATAGGCTACATATGATAAGGACGCATCATCTGCATAGGTTACATATGATAAAGACGCATCATCTGCATAGGCTACATATGATAAAGGCACATCATCTGCATAGGCTACATATGATAAAGACGCATCATCTACATAGGCTACATACAATACAGACGCATCATCTGCATAGGCTACATATGATAAAGACGCATCATCTGCATAGGCTACATATGATAAAGACGCATCATCTGCATAGGCTACATATGATAAAGACACATGGGGTATATGTGCAGGAGTAGGTGAGAATGAGAGGGCAAAGGAAGGAGTTTGTATAGTTGTGAGTAAAAGATGGAAGAGGAGCATAAGACAGTATGGATCAGTTGGATCAAGGATTGTGTGGGTAAAGTTGAAAGTTGGAATACAAATGTGGGCGATTGTGTGTGTGTATGCACCAACGCAAGATCGTGCTAGAAGAGTGAGAGAAGAGTTCTGGACAAATGTAGAAGTGTGCATGGAAAAGTTTGGAAGGAATGAGAGAGTGTTTTTGATTGGTGATATGAATGGTAAAGTTGGGAATGTGAAGGTGGATGAAATAGTTGGTGAGTGGGGTGTGCCTGCTGAGATAGATGAGAATGGCAGTGCGTCAGTGGACATTTGTGCTGGGAGGGGGTTGGTGATAGCCAATACCCTCTTCAGGCATAAAATGATCCACGGGTATACATGGCGAGTGATGAGAAGGGTGGGTGGTGAACTGAATGAAAGGAAGGCAATGATTGATTATGTGTGTGTGGATGAAAGGATTCGAAGATGTATATTGGATGCAAGAGTTTATAGAGGTTGGGGGAGTGGACTTTCTGACCACTACTTGGTGGTGGCCAGAATTAAAGTCCAAGTAAGATGGAGGAACAGAAGAAGGGAAAGACGAGAGGAAGGAGTAGTTGCAAGGAGAGTGGAAAGGTTACAAGAGGATGAGAAAAAGGCATAGTATAAGAGAGAAGTGGAGGAACGATTGGGCAAATATGAATTGGAGCAGATGGGGGACGTGGAAGGTGTGTGTAGAATATTTACAGAAGAAATATGTGCAGCATGTGATGTGGTGTGTGGAAGGAAGAGAAGACGGAGGGGGGTGCAAGGAACAGCGTGGTGGACTGAAGAGGTGAAACAGGCTGTGGCACAAAAGAAGAAAGCATACAATGAATGGATGAGGAATAGGGGCGTGGAAGAGGTTGGAGAGGCGGAAGAGAGAGTTATATGTAGAAAGAAAGAGAGAGGTGAAAAGATTAGTAAGAGAGAGTAAGAAGAGAGTGGATGAGGAATTTGGAAGGAATTTGAGTGTAAAGTGGAGGGACTGTAAGAAAATGTTCTGGAGAGAGGTGAAAAGTGTAAGACAGGGTGGAAGTGAAGTTAGCAGGGGAGTGAAAGATAAAAATGGTAGATTACTAGTGGAGAAGGGAGAAAAAGTGAGCAGATGGAGAGAACACTTTAAGGAATTGTTGAACGTGGAGGATGGAAGTAATGCGAGTATAAGTGGCTGGGGAATGGCTGGGAGAAGGAGGGAGGTGAGAAGACAGGAAGAAATCAGTAGGATAGAAGTTGTGGAAGCAATGAAGAAAGTTAAATCAGGGAAAGCCCCAGGAATTGATGGAGTGTGTGGTGAAATGCTGAAGCATGGGGGAGAGATAGTAGTAGAATGGATGTGGAAGATGTGCAGATTGGCCTGGGAGGAAGGTAGAGTCCCGGAGGATTGGAAGTCAGGTATAATTATTCCCTTGTACAAAGGAAAAGGGGAAAAAGAAGTGTGTGGTAATCATAGGGGCATTTGTCTTCTTAGTATAATAGGAAAAGTGTATGGTAGGATACTTATTGACAGAGTTAGAGAAAGAACAGAGGAATTAGTTGGAGAAGAACAGGGAGCCTTTAGGAAGGGAAAAGGTTGTGTAGATCAGATATTCATTCTCAGATCTTTAGTGGAAAAGTTTCTAGAGAAGGGAAAGAAGTTGTATGCGGCTTTCATGGATTTGGAGAAAGCATATGACAGGGTGGATAGACTAGGATTATGGAAAGTGTTAAGAATATATGGAGTAGATGGGAAGTTGTTGAATGCTGTGAAGAGTATGTACGATGGTGCAAAGGCTGCAGTGCGTGTGGATGGTGAACTAAGTGAATTTTTCTCTTTGAAAGTTGGGTTGAAACAGGGATGTGTCATGTCTCCATGGTTGTTCAATCTGTACATGGATGGGGTAATAAAAGAGGTACAAGGTAGGGTAGTGGATGTTGGAGTGGCCCTGGTGAGAGAGGATAGTGTTTGGAAACTCCCTGTACTGTTGTTTGCAGATGATACTGTGTTGTTGAGTGAAGACGAAGGGGAGCTGCAAGGCTTGGTGGATGAGTTTGGGAGAGTGTGTAAGAAACGGAATCTAAAGGTGAATGTAGGGAAGAGTAAAGTGATGGTCTTTGAGAGAGGTGAAGTCAGTGAATGTACAGCGAGGTTGGATGGTGAGGAATTGGAAAATGTGAGTAAGTTTAAGTACTTGGGTAGTGTGATGAGTAAGGATGGAGGTTTGGAGGGTGAAGTGCTTGAAAGGGTACAGCAGGGAAGAAAGGTTGCTGGTTCTTTGAAAGCAGTGATAAGAAACAGGGAAGTGAGCATGGAAGTGAAAAAGTTACTACATGACAGTATTGTGATACCAACTCTAACGTACGGAAGTGAAGCTTGGACGTTGTTGGAAGGACACAAGTCAAGAGTGAGAGCAGTGGAAATGAGTTATTTAAGAGGAGCCTGTGGAGTCACATGGAGAGACAGGCTGACGAATGAGGATATAAAGGAGCGTTGTGGTGTTGATGTGGATGTGATAGGAAGCGTTATGAGGAACATACTGAGGTGGTTTGGCCATGTGGAGAGGATGGAGGGTGAAAGACTGACGAAGAGAGTGTATGTGAGTGAGGTGGAGGGGGAAAGAGGGAGGGGGAGGCCGAGGACGAGATGGAGAGATGGGGTGGAGAGGTATATGAGAGAGGGGGGTGTGAGTTGGGAGCAGGGGAGTGAAATGGCGGGGGACAGGGCGACTTGGAGGCGATTTGTTTGTGGCCACCCCAAACGGGACTGAGGCGTCTGGCAATAGATAGATAGATAGATAGAGATCTACATAGGCTACATATGATAACGCATCATCTGCATAGGCTACATATTATGATAAAGACGCATCATCTGCATAGGCTACATATGATAAAGACGCATCATCTGCATAGGCTACATATGATAAAGACGCATCATCTGCATAGGCTACATATAATAAGGGACGCATCATCTGCATAGGCTACATACGATACAGACGCATCATCTGCATAGGCTACATATGATAAGAGAAGCGTCCTTTATTCGTTCAGACGATTATATTCATTTTATGAAAAATCATTCAAAATGATCCCTTCATTACAGTGTGTCCTCAATAAGGTGAATGAAATCGTCCATAGGTAGCAAGAATAAAACAATGCCATCTAATTCAAAGTATTAAAGGTAAGTTCAGTTTCTAGTTAAACTGAGGTTTTCCCCCTTCACGAGGGCTTCTTTACAGTTTAGAATAGATAACCTCATTCCTTAGCACATAATTAAGGAAACTAATATTATTTGTGCAAACTCACAATATCAAAGGGTTTGTCAGGTTTTGTATATGCAATTAGTTTTTTTTTTTTTTTCCAGAGTTATGATTGCATAAGACGATCTCCTGGGTCAATTTAGAGCAAAAAAAAAAAATGGCAAGGAAAAGTACACTATACTTCTTTCACAGGACAAATTACCGTTTATATTTTCTTTAATGTTCAAAGTATCGCTATCCACACTAGCCACTTGTAGGCAAACCCAGTAATCTCCTTACCGCATCTAAGCACATTCTGTCTTCCGTCAAATTGTTGATTTAAGAAGCTGACAAAGTTTGGGTTCATTACTTGTTCCATACACTGTGTTAAAAATCAGGTAATTTCCAGTCTAGATTTGCTTCAAGATTGTGGCACACTGACCTAGGCTTGCCATAACAAATTACTTCTCAAACGATTCTTCCATTCACTAGGAACAGATTCATGAAAACTTTTACACTCTGGCTTTCATTTGTTTCACTTACATAATTCCAGTTTGCTTCTTCAAAACAAGATGCTGAAAATCCTGAAAAGGGTACTTAGACGTCCACAGAATACGGCTTTGGAGGGTAGACCTTGGCACAACTTGTTCACGAAGGCATCTGCTAATGAAGCTCGAATCGTAGTGCCTTATTCGGCGACTCAGATTTTTCGGAAGCGATGGTTTGAATTGAATCACATTAGTTAAAAGAAACACACACTTAAATTACGAAGACTGGAACAAAATGCAGCTTGCAGAAAAGGAGTGGAAGTGGCGGGTGGGTTCCATTATGCAAATAAGTCACCCTGATGCACTTGATTCAAAAATTATGCTGATATCCGCAAGGAAAAACAACGAAACAGCTTCCTAGTGCTTGGCAGTAGCTAAATTTCACGCTTCATCTTATCCTTTGTTGATTTTTTTCGTGTGTATATATGTATATATGTGTACGTATGTATGTATGTTTGCATGTACAGTATGTATGTATCAGTCTATCGATCGATCTTTCAGTCTGTCTGTCTATCTGTGTTTCTGTCTGTTTGTTTGCCCGTCTGTCTGTCTGCCTACACAGGTATATACTCATCACCATCATCCCGCCTCTTTTTTCTACCTGCAGGTTGGGTGAGGCAGAGTACAGAAAGCCAGGAAAAGGGAAGAATGCGATATTGGGAAAACCAGTCAAAAGCATGGCCAAAGAAATGGGCCATACACTCATTCATTCACCACTCAAGCTCCTGAAATCTTACCTGTACCTGGGTACACCTGTTCACACATAACTTCATATATAAATATCAGGCAGAGTCAATCAGACGAACAATAAAAAAAAAGAGAGATGTTAAGCCCTTGTTGTGCACTCCATACAAAATTTATCCAGCCACCTTGATCCATTGTCAGTTCCCTAGACTCTTCAACTTCCATACCTCTCTTTCTCATACATACGTAGCCACTTTTTTCTTGGCCTATCACACCAGCTTCCACCTTCAAACTAGCTTAGAATATTCTCTTCTTCATCACTCTATTCACATTCATTCTCTCCACATGACTAAACCATCTAAGCACACCCTCTTCAATAGGGTTGTCCTTAAAATTTGATTTAAATAATATGCTCCCAGTTGTCTATCTATCTATATACCTAGGCTGCTTCCTCCAAGGAAAGGGAGGTAGCCGAGACAGGACGACACACTCCCCATTTACTCATCCATTCAAACACATTCATTCACATCTTAGCCCCAAAGGGGAGAACAGATAGATCCTCACCGCACCACACCGCACAAGGGTCAACTGTGCAATGCAATCAGTGACATCCGCAGCAGGCCCGACAGCAGAGCTGGTTTACCCCTGCCACATCATAACAGATTCATCCCCTTACCCGCACCTGACCTGAAATAGCTGATCAGACCAAATGCGGGAGAATATCCCCTCAGGGCTGCGTCATCACTTATTCATTCACAATTTTTCTCCATTTATTTCTGTCACGCACAGCCACTCTTCATTGCTCAACAGACATCCCTCTCTCATCCAGCGCTCTCTTCACACCGTCCATCCATCCTATTCGTGGTCTTCCTTTCAGCCTTACACCTCTCACATCAGATCTAGTTATCTTTTTCACCAATCGCTCATTATCAATTCTCTCCATATGCCCAAACCATCGCAACACCCTCTACTCAACTCTATCAGCCATCTCCCAAACAACTCCAGTTCTCCTTCGCACTTCATCATTCCGCACTCGATCCATATGCATCACTCCACACATACTCCTCAGACACCTCATCTCCATTACATTCAAACTTCTCCTCTCTGCTACACCATTATTCCATGTTTCAGCCCCATATAATGCAGATGGTACCACAACACCCTCATACAGCCTTCTCTTTACATCCATTCTAAGCGAACGACATCTAAACACTTTTTTCATTCCTCCCAGCACCTTTCCTACTTCATTTATTCTAAACTTCACTTCTGCATCTATTCTTCCATCCACAGCAACATGTGACCCTAGATATTTAAAACACTCTACCTCCTCAAGCAACTCGCCATTCAAAACTATATTCATCCCTCTACCATCTACCAACCTCTTACACTTCATCACTTTACTCTTATTCTCATTTACTTTCAATTTCCTCCTTTCACACACCCTTCCAAACTCCTCTACCAACTGTCTCAATCTCTCCTCAGAATCAGCCACCAGTGCAGTATCATCTGCAAACAGCAGCTGCTTCAGATTCCACTCTCCACCATCAACATTCACCAGACTCAGACCTCCACCTAAAACTCTTGCATTCACCTCCCTTACAACACCATCCATGTAAATATTAAATAACCAAGGCGACATCACACATCCCTGTCGCAGCCCCACTCTCACAGGAAACTAATCACTCACAGCATTTCCCACTCTTACACACGCTCTACTGTTTAGATGAAAACTTTTCACCCCTTTTAGTAACCTACCATCAAGTCCATACAATCTTAAAACAGTCCACAAAGCCTCCCTATCAATTCTATCATACGCTTTCTCTAAATCCATAAATGCACAAAACACATCCTTGCCATTCGCTAAATACTTTTCATACACTTGTCTCACTGCAAACACCTGATCCACACATCCCCTCCCTCTCCTAAAGCCACACTGCTCATCATCAATCACTCCCTCTGTACCCTCTCTAACTCTCATAATTAACACTCTACCATACACCTTACCTACAACACTCAACAGACTTATACCCCTAAAGCTAGTACATTCATACTTATTACCCTTGCCTTTATACAACGGGACCACACAAGCACTTGCCCAGTCAACTGGCACCATACCTTTCACAAAGCACACATTCAACAATCTTATTAACCAGTCTAACCAGTCAACAATAGTCACTCCACCACCCTTCAGGCACTCCACAGCACACCCATCTATACCTGCAGCTTTCCCTGTTTTCATCTCCTTTACTGCCTTCTCCACTTCCTCCTTCGTGATCAAAGAATCATTCAACTCTCTCAACACATTTATTCCTTGCACCCTTCCATCCGCCACAATCTCAGCCACCCTTTCCTCCTCTACATTTAATAATCTTTCAAAATACTCTGCCCATCTCTTCCTTACTGCATCCATCTCATTTAACATCCTTCCATCCTCTGCTTTTATTTGTTCTTCCTTCCCAGACTCTCCCTTTCGCATCCTTTTCACCTCCTTCCAAAACATTTTCTTATTCTGTTGATAATTCTCTGTCAGCCGCCTACCCCACCTCTCATCTGCTGCCACTTTAGCATCACGCACAGCCCTTCTCGCCCTATTCCTCTTTTCCTCATACCTCTCATATGACATCTCATCCTTCCTCTGCAGCCACACTTCATATGCAAGTCTCTTCTCAGCCACAGCCATACTTACTTCCTCGCACCACCATTCACTTCCTTTTCTTACACCACCACCCACACGTCTCACACCGCACACCTCTTCTGCATGCCCCACCACAGTTGTACAAACTACAAAAAAAATAGATAATGAAGTATATTTAGGGACTGCACACCACCTTTGAGGTATTCTGTAGGTGGCTAAGAGGAGTCTGCTGTATTATGAATGACATTTAGGGAGTCTAATTCAGGAATTCAACCGCATTACCACCACTAACAAAGAACGGCCTCAGGTCCCCTTGCAGGTAGTGAGAGGGCACCGGAAGGCTTTCCCAGACGCCAAGAAGAGGACCCTGGCGGCAACAGGGTCAAAATGAGAGGGTGGCACCAGGGGTGGCATTCGTCTTCGAGCAAATAAACCCCTGGAGAGTCCAGGGATGGGCACCAGTGCTTACCACCTATGGGTGGAAATACACACACACACATACACACACACACACACACAAATATATATATATATATATATATATATATATATATATATATATATATATATAGTGTATATGGAAGTATACATATTATATACATATGTCTACATATATGATTAAATCTATCTGTCTATCGATACATAGATAGATAAAAAACGGTGTCTCTTAATGATCTTCGTATGTACAGTACATCAAAACCGGCTGTTTGTTAACGTCGGTGGCAGTTTTTTATTTTGTGGCCTAACATTACCCTGACTCCATTGTGAATGAAGGACTATGGGAGATACAAAGGGGCTGTTCCTCTGTTGCAGGAATATAGAACCTGTTATCAAAAAGCTTTTTTCACAGATGAGAAAAATATAAAAAATTTGCCGCTGCAACAGCTACCGTTACGTCGATGAAACAAAAGCTGCCTATTACGTGTGGTTTATTGGCGATCGGTATATAATACTATTAAATCCTTAACGTGACCATACTATAATTAATGAAGCTCCAGTGGAACCCGCTGTACTTGCATTACTTAAATGAATTCCATCCGATCTGAATAATTAAACTACCCCATTTATTTAATGGTCGGCGTGAATATTAGCCGACGACTTTTGTTTTTTATAAAGACCAATATAGTTAATGATTGCTCACAATACATTCAGTGAGAATTATTCATCGATCCATTCTCAACTTCGATATAACATTTCTATACCCATACCTCATCCATTGAGTGTGATGTCACCTGTTGGTTAGAAACAAAATATAGTCCAACCAAACCACTTAGTCACATCACCAGTTCCTGATGTAAGTAATCTGGGTATTACAAATGATGAAATATCTGCTCATTACAGGAGTTAGCTCACCAGCTCATCCTGGACGGATGGCTATGCAGCTTAATGCTTAATGAAGCACATGGATGACACACAGACGCCTCAGTGGCATGGAGGTAAATGTTTCAGGTTAGACGACTGAGGGTTGTCGCACAACGGTTCGAATGTATGAGGCGGCCTTGCCTTGGGCCCTCCTACTCCCCGAGACGTCCTGGGCCTGACAGGAGTGATGCTGAACAAGAAGAAGCACTTAGAGAGTGCAACACAAATGCCATGCAGTTGGGTTAAGGGCCGAACATGCTTTGCCTTGTGAGTTTCGACCGATTGTTCTCAACATCGAATAACTTCATTTTTGGCTGACCCTGAATACTTCTCCCAACTGTGGCCCTTACTGGAAAAAAAAAAAAAAAATTTTAGTTTAGCTTGCCTGTGACCTTGACCTTCAACTGATTGTTCTCAAAAAACGATTTCCTCACTCCTTATTTTACCCCCCCCCCCACATACACACAAAGTATGGTCTCATCGTACCATAACTGCTTAAGCAAACCTTATCATGTGACTCTGACATTGTACCGTTCCGTGTGACTCTGACCTACGACTGATTGTTCTCAGTGTCAGATTCCTGCATCTCTGCCCTACCTTGAACGATGTTACAAAAACTGATCACAATCGGATAAAATATTTTTGAAGCTGATCTTGCCATGTGACCTTGACCTTTAACCTACTGGTCAGAAAAACGAAAAATCAGCTCCTTCACAATATAATGATTCCTTTCACTACCAAACTGTTTGAAAAGAATGTACTGACATTCTCAGTAACAAAAGTTAAAATATGCCTATCAAAAGACAGACCTTGAGAAACGTACCAGTGCAGAGTAAAGCGTGAAACATGTCATGCCATTGCCAAATGCAGCTGAGTACTAAAGTGATAAGTGTTTGGGTGCAAACGAGGTGACCTATATGACATGGCAAATTTCGGGATTCATCGTGTAGTTTTGGTGGTGTTCAATCGATCGGTGCCACCCGCAGTTTAAGTCTGTTAAACTGATCATTACCATCGACAGTGAAAGGGTTAAGAGCTAACAAATCTCCTGGTCTTAACAAGTTTCCCTCAAGTAACCTGCGAGAAGAACGTGACCAGATTGCCACTCACCTGGCTACTACCTTCAATAATTGGCTGGCTGCTGGACAGTTTCTGTGGGACTTAAAAGAATCACACGTGACCCCCATTTTTAAAAAGAGAGATTGCCATTTTCTTGAAAATTGCCGACCAGACAGAATCATGACCGTGGTAGGGAAGGTATTTGAACATATAGTTGCAAATTGGATTAAAGATCATTAAGTGATTCTATAACTCACAATTGATTTTCTTCGGCTTGGGACAGATTATCGAACTGGCAGGATTAGATGCAGCCTCCATTAACCAGTTCTGTAGAAGAGCTCTTTTCTAGGCTGTATAAACTCCCCAGAGAAAGAATAAATAAAAGAACACATCATAAGAGAGATGGGGGGTTAATGAGAGCTAGCAGACGCAACTATCTAGTTTATTTAGTTTCTCTTGATGTTGAGTATGACAATTTCGAATCTTACTTTAATATTAAATTGCTTCATCAATGACAGAAATATGTTACTGACCAGCAGTGTCTCAAAATCGTTAATGTATTACTGAAACTACAAATCACACCTACATTCAGTTTTTGGTGTCTATGTACCAAAACAGAGATTGCCTCCCTCTCCCTCCTCCACTCCCAGGTCTTCTCTATCCTCAAGACTATCACCTAACTCTCTAATAATGAAGGTGTGGTGGAGTGAGGTAAGAATATCCTGTCATGAAACAGAAATACCTGTTAAGGCGCCATCATAGTGTAGGTAAGGTAATTTTCGAAGATGATGCTAGAGCTTATCATTGTTCTGTGTCTTAACTAAAATTGGTAAAAGAACTGACGTTACTGAAAGTAATACTATAGTATGAAGTTATATATAAGTCACCGAGGATGTGGACGCATTTTTTGGAACATCTTAATAACATTATTTAAACTACAGCCAGGTAATAAAAGTGTATAGTTAATGGGAGACTTCAATATTGCTCTATTAAGGGATAAAAGTTATAAACCTACATCAGATTTTGTAAACACAATGTTCTCAAATTCAGTCTTGCCTGTCATCAATAAACCTAACTAGGATACACAATAACTCTGCCTTTAGCAGGGTGGAGCGATAATGTTTTTGCCAACGTTTGTGTGTGTGTGTGTGTGTGTGTGTATGTGTGTGTGTTCCCAACATATCTCTAAAAGTTGTGGACGAATTTTCACCAAACTTTCGGGAAATAGCAAATATGTGAAAGTGCAGAAGCCTATTACTTTTGGCGGGGATTTGACCAGTGACGGCCGAATGCCAGCCGCCATTTTTTTTTAATAGGGACTGGCTTTTTGCGAAGCGCGGCGACTGAATTCCGTAGAGTTTTGCGAATTTTCATTAAATTTATTTTGTAGGTAATTTGTGCCTTATCCAACGACGTATTTTGGAGGGCGTTTAGCATTCGGCCCCCGAATGCTTTTGTTTCATTAAAAATATATCCTATAATGAAAGAAAAGCATGGGGGAGCCTAATGCTAATCGTCCGCCAGAATATGCTGTTGGCCAAGTCCAAGATTTAGGCCATACTCTGATCTTGATACCCTGAAGGTTTCGTTTTGGTAGCTTAAGCCGTTCATGAGACATAATGGTGCTAAAGAGGGATGATAAAAACTAGTTGAACTTTAGCAGCCATTTTGGTGACCTTGACCTTGACCCTGAGTGCCCATTTTCGAACTCCTCCAAGATTGTGGCCATATCTTGATACCCTGAAGGTTTCATGTTGATGGCTCAAGCTGTTCCTGAGATATAATGGAAACAGATACACACACACACACACACACACACACACACACACACACACACACACACACACACACAGAGGATGGCAAAAACATTATTGCTCCCCCTTTTAAAGGTGGGTGATAATAATATTCATGATTAGTGCCTGTTTAATGGTGTTCTCTACTAAAATACAGACATTTCAGATCAGTTTCCAGTTTTCTGTTTAACCCGTGGTATCCCGTCGACGTTCTTTAACGTCCACACGTTTTGTCACTGCCAATCCCGTCGACGTACATAAACGCGAATCAATTGCAAGGTCCCTAATTTGCACAATTTTCAATTTTCGCGAGTGATTTTTGGTACGTATATACGTGACACCTTCCTCTACAAGATGCCAGGCAGGGCCAATGCCTTACCCAGCATGACCTCCTCCCCCCCCCTGCATGCCATTGTCTCAGCAATTCACCTGTTATCAGTGACCTGGTCAGTAAAACCATGTCATGCCACGGTACGAAATTCAAGGCCAGAGTGATTCCCCAATCAATGACAATGCAGAGGACAAACTTTACATAGCATTAGAGGAAGAAACAGTCGGAAATGATGATCAGGTAATGTGGCAAAAAAAGGTCAGATATGGTGATTAGTTAGTGAGTGAAACAATGCTTATAATGCCTATCTTACTGCTTGAAAACCAATATACTCTTGTACTACATGTAAATTCGTACCAAGTAAATAAATAAATACCGTTTATGAGTGGTGTGAGTTAGTTATCCTCCCATAGAACTCGTTTTCTTTGGTGCCAGCCTGTTAGAAAACCCAGTAAGGAAAGGAGGTACTCCTACCTGTATTGAGTATTTTAAACCTCAGGTGAGCGATTTCTGTATGAATTTTCGATGTTTCTCACTAAAAGCGGAGGTTTGAGCCAAAAAAAAAAATTTTCCAAAAATGGTCGGGATTGGGGGGAGTCAGTGGTGGAAAAGTGGTCGGGATGGGGCGGGTTAAGTACAATTCATGAATAGTCAGAGACAAAATATATGTATAACTCAAAGATTTTTCAAAGAAAAATGCATGCAAAACTTTCAGGAGAAACTGAATACCACTGAATGGGGCTGCATAAAGAATCTTACTGCTTGTCAAATGGCTTTTTCCGAGTGTCAAGAAAAGTTCTCATTTTGTTTCAACGAATGCTTCCTTGTCATCAAAATAAGGATTGTTTATAGGAATAGAAAATAATGGTTAAATTGTGAACTGAAGCAAGACAACAAAACTAAGAACAAATCTTTCATATTATTATAATAAAAATAGGTGTATTAACTGTAAAATATATATACAACAAAAAAATTAAGGCGACAAGCTGAGCAGAACAAGGGTAACAAAAAGTCATGGGAGTCAATTAGAGAAGTTATACATGAAAAAGAAAGAAAATCTTATGTTAAAAGAAAACTAATTGTTAATGCACAATTTAAATGATACAAAAATAAATTAGTATTTTGCAATTACTGGAATAAGAATTAATGAGACATTACCACCCTCCAAGAAAAAAATCTTCATAATAATGTCAGCCAAAAATTTAAGTACTATATCTTTTAAGCCAACCGACTGTAATGAGACTACTGAAAAAAAAAAAAAAATCCAGGATGGGATGAGGTTAATTTATGTATGATTAAACAAACATATCCAGTATTTATTGATACTTTTATCACGTTATAAATTTATCTCTTAACCCCTTAACCACGGGGCATCACTTTCGTGACACTCGGCAACAACCGATCATACTGTGGGGCATCACTTTTGTGATTCTGTGTTATTTTGAATTCACCCAGGCTTTCAAGTGGTGGCTTGTATCATCTGTCAGTACTGCCAGTCTCCAGCTGTAGTCAGGGCTGCTAATACCATCTGCACTCCCATCCATTGTTGACATTTTAGCCATTTTTCCCCTGTCCTTCACTCCCCTCCTTACCTCCCCTCCATTAACCTCTCCTCCTGCCTGCCCACCCGCACTGCGCTACGCAAATCCTGCCCGAATTTTTCCACTCATTTCATCCATTGAAATGTGCCCTATGCCCTATTCTTATACAAAATAATATATATAAAAATGAGAAAAGATAATTGATACTGCCATACACCTGGAATGGGCTAATTTTCACCTGGCAACACCCCACATGCACTCGTTCACTAATTTTCCCTGTTTATTTACCCTTGAAATATGCCGTATGACCTGTTTTCGTAATAAAAATATATATAAGAAAGGAAGGGAGAAGCCTAAGTGATATTTACATTCACCTGGAACTACCTAATTTATTATGTATTGTCTAGATTTCCTCCAGTAATTTCACAGCATGTAAATAAGCAGCTGTCATCACGCTGACATTGTCAACCCTTCCCTGCGCATAATACGCCGCAGCCACATCATTCAGTTTACTGTCGTCTTTCAAGGTGAAACCATGTTGGATTCACGCCCCTCCATTTCTGCTGCTTCTGAGCCCACTGCAATTGTCCTGTGACCTCTACCCCAACTAAACCTTGTGTGGGAAGGGGTAAAGGACTAAGTGACTCTGCTGTGGAATATGAACTGGCATAATTTATCCATGATAATGATGGACAGTGACTACGATCTTTCTGATCTTTCTGAATCGTGTGATGAACCAGTGGAGGATATGGTGACAGAAATCACAGTACGAGTGCTTCAGTGTCCCAAGTTCATCCTGGCACCAAGGGAAAGGAGCCCTTAGTTACTGCAAGTGACAGTGCATAATATAGTGTAAATAAAATAGAAATGTAAATAATGTAAATGAAATAGAAAATGTAAATAGAAAAGTAAATAATTGCTAATATAAGAATATGAGTGTAAATACTTGGAGTAATGAAAGTGAAAGTGAAAGCTTTGCTCTCTATGCTAGTTTACTGAAAGAGAAAGTGAATGCCTGGAGTGAAAATAAACTACTAATAGTGAAGGAAATTTATGGATAAAAATTGTATATATAAATCTATCTATCTATCTATATACCTAGGCTGCTTCCCCCATGGAAAGGGAGGTAGCCGAGACAGGACGACACACTCCCCATTTACTCATCCATTCAAATACAGCCATTCGCATCTTAGCCCCAAAGGGGAGAAGGGACAGATCCTCACCGCACCACACCACACATGGGTCAACTGCGCAGTGCAATCAGTGACATCCGCAGCAGGGCCCGACAGCAGAGCTGGTTTACCCCTGCCATATCATAACAGACCCATCCCCTTACTCTCACTTGACCTGACTGGCTAATCACCAAATGCGAGAGAATATCCCCTCAGGGCTGCATCATCATTTATTCATCCACAATTTCTCTCCATTTATTTCTGTCAAGCACAGCCACTCTTCCTTGCTCAACAGACATCCCTCTCTCGTCCAGCACTCTCTTCACACTGTCCATCCATCCTATTCGTGGTCTCCCTCTCAGCCTTACACCTCTCACATCAGCTCTAGTTATCTTTTTCACCAATCGCTCATTATCCATTCTCTCCATATGCCCAAGCCATCGCAACACCCTCTACTCAACTCTACCAGCCATCTCCCGAACAACTCCAGTTCTCCTTCGCACTTCATCATTTCGCACTTGATCCATACATGTCACTCCACACATACTCCTCAGTCACCTCATCTCCATTACATTCAAACTTTTCCTCTCTGCTACACCCATATTCCATGTTCCAGCCCCATGTAATGCAGCCGGTACCACAACACCCTCATACAGCCTTCTCTTTACATCCATTCTAAGCGAACGACATCTAAATACTTTTTTCATTCCTCCCAGCACCTTTCCTACTTCATTTATTCTAAACTTCACTTCTGCATCTATTCTTCCATCCATAGCAACATGCAACCCTAAATACTTAAAACACTCCACCTACTCAAGCAACTCACCATTCAAAACTATATTCATCCCCCTACCATCTACCAATCTCGTACACTTCATCACTTTACTCTTATTCTCATTTACTTTCAATTTCCTCCTTTCACACACCCTTCCAAACTCCTCTACCAACTGTCTCAATCTCTCCTTAGAATCAGCCACTAGTGCAGTATCATCTGCAAACAGCATCTGCTTAAGATTCCACTCTCCACCATCGACATTCACCAGACTCAGACTTCCACCTAAAACACTTGCATTCACCTCTCTTACAACACCATCCATTTAAATATTAACCCACCCCGTCCTGGAGACGTGAATTCATGTCCTCACATGATGTGCACTCATATCCCGGAGACGTAAATTAACGTGGCAACATTGCAAGGTCCCTAATTTGCACAATTTTCAATTTTCGCGAGTGATTTTTGGCACGTATACACGGGACACCTTCCTCAACAAGATGCCAGGCAGGGACAATGCCTTACCCAGCATGACCTCCTCCCCCCCCTGCATGCCCTTTTCTCAGCAATTCACCTGTTATCAGTGACCTGGCCAGTAAAGCCATGTCATGCTACGGTACGAAATTCAGGGCCAGAGTGATTCCCCAATCGATGACAATGTGGAGGACAAAGGTTAGAGGAAGAAACAGTCAGAAATGATGATCAGCTAATGTGGCAAAAAAAGGTCAGGAATGGTGATGAGTTAGTGAGTGAAACAATGCTTATAATGCCTATATTACCGTTTGAAAACCAATATACTCTTGTACTACATATAAATTCGTACCAAATAAATAAATACCGTTTATGAGTGGAGTGGAATAGTTATCCTCCCATAGAACTCGTTTTCTTCACAGCCAGCCTGATAGAAAACCCTGTAAGGTAAGGAGGTACTCCTACCTGGATCGAGTATTTTAAACCTCAGGCGAGCGATTTCTCTATGAATTTTCGATGTTTCTCACCAAAAGCGGATGTTTGAGCCAAAAAAAAAAAAAAGGTCCAAAAATGTCGGGACTGGGGTGTACCACTGCCCAGAAAACGTCGGGATGGGGGGGGTTAAACAACCAAGGCGTCATCACACATCCCTGTCGCAGCCCCACTCTCACGGGAAACCAATCACTCACAGCATTTCCCTTTCTTACACACTCTCTACTATTTAGATGAAAACTTTTCACCCCTTTTAGTAACCTACCATCAAGTCCATACAATCTTTAAAGTCCACAAAGCCTCCCTATCAATTCTATCATACGCTTTCTCTAAATCCATGAATGCCCAAAACACATGCTTGCCTTTCGTTAAATACTTTTCACACATTTGTCTCACAGCAACCACCTGATCCACGCATCCCCTCCTTCTCCTAAAGCCACACTGCTCATCACCAATTACTCCCTCTGTACCCTCTCTAGCTCTCATAGTTAGCACTCTACCATACACCTTACCTACAACACTCACAGACTTATACCCCTAAAGCTAGTACATTCATACTTATCACCCTTGCTTTTATACAGTGGGACCACACAAGCACTTGCCCAGTCAATTGGCACCATACCTTTCACAAAGCACACATTCAACAGTCTTACTAACCAGTCAACAATAGTCACTCCACCACCCTTCAGGCATTCAACAGCACACCCATCCATACCTGCAGCTTTCCCTGTTTTCATCTCCTTTACTGCCTTCTCCACTTCCTCCTTCGTGATCAAAGAATCATTCAACTCTCCCAACACGTTTATTCTTTGCACCCTTCCATCTGCAACAATCTCAACCACCCTTTCCTCCTCTGCATTTAACAATCTCTCAAAATACTCTGCCCATCTCTTCCTTACTGCATTCATCTCAATTAACATCCTTCCATCCTCTGCTTTTATTCCTCTTCCTTCCCCAACTCTCCCTTTCGCACCCTTTTCACCTCCTTCCAAAACATTTTCTTATTCTGTTGAAAATTGTCAGTCAGCCACCTACCCCACCTCTCATCTGCTGCCACTTTAGCATCACGCACAGCTCTACTAGCCCTATTCCTCTTTTCCTTATACCTCTCACATGACACCTCATCCTTCCTCTGCAGCCACACTTCATATGCATGTCTCTTCTCTGCCACAGCCATCCTTACTTCCTCGCACCACCATTCACTTCCTTTTCTTACACACCACCCACACATCTCACACCACACACCTCTTCTGCATGCCCCACCACAGCACTCTTAAACAACTGCCATTCCTCCTCCACACTGCCATTTTCCTGATCTTTCACTGTGTTCCACTCATCTTTCAATTTCTCCTGATACTCTATCATTTTCTCTCTTTTATCCAACTCACTCACTTTCAAAACCTCCCTGCCACACCTAACCCTCTCAGCTCTCACCCATCTCATACCTACTCTTAACTTTCCCTCCACCAGGTAGTGGTCAGACATACCTTCACCCTCCCCTCTCAGAACTCTCACATCCAACAATCTCCCTATTACATTCCTAGACACAACCACATAGTCCATCAAAGCTCTATCAACAACCCTTCCACCCTCCTGTCTCACCCATGTGTACCTATGAATATCTTTCTTCTCAAACAGCTTATTTCTAATCGCCATCTCTCACTCAACACACATCCCTATCATTCGTTCCCCATTTTCATTTCTTCCAGGCACACCATGCATACCAACTATGCCTTCAACTGCTACATTTCCCTCTCTAGCATTCAGATCTCCCATCATTACCACATTCACAAAACTCTGCAGACACTCATAAACATCATTCCAGAAAGACTCCCTCTCTTCTTCATGCCTTTCACTACCAGGCCCATATGCACTCACAAACACCCACAACTCCCGTTCAAATTTCGCTTTCACCCACATCAGTCTTGATGACACCTCCTTCCATTCAATCACACACTGCTGTACTTCCGGACTCACTAACAAGGCCACACTTTCTCTTGCCCTTCCTCTATCAACACCAGACAATCTTCCAGTCACACTTCCAAACATAGACTCACCCTTCCCTTTCATCTTCGTTTCACTCAAAGCTAACACATCCAACTTTCTTTTCGCAAACATTCTCCCAATCTCCTCCTTTTTAGCCTCAATCGTACTACATGTAATAAAGTACTAGGAATATAAAGTGTGAGTGTGTTTATAAATAATAAATGACAGCTCCGCCTCAGAATATCAACGGGGAATGAGCGGGGGTGGAAAGCTCGTACGCGCTCGTAATTTACATTGCTTTCACTATGTTTTTTTTTTTTTTTTTTTGGATTATGGATTCCAAACTACTTGAAATTCATAGAATAGTGTTTCTAGTGATAATATCAGGCAGTGGTAATCATACTACGGGGTGTTGGGAAGAGTAAAGTGGAGACTTCATTACCCAACTTCAGAAGTCTCCACAAGTCCTATGGTAGTCGAAGAAGTCTCAACAAATATCCCAGGAGAAAGCTGAAGGTATGTGCCCTATGCTTAATTAATTATTATATTCTAGGACTAATAACTGATTTTTGGCAAATATTTTTAAAGAGTAAGTCAGAGAGCGATTATCCCCGCGGGATGGACATGGAGCGCTTCCGACATCCCCGCGATAAGGGGTTAAGCAAGGTGTGTTTCCTAACGAAGTAAAGCTTGTTAAAGCTATTGCTTTGTTTAAGAGTGGGGATGTTATGGATATGAATAATTACTTCCTAGTGTCAGTCTTATTTACCTTTTCTAAAATTCTTTTTTTTTTTTTTTAGAATATAGCATACAATAAAGTAATGACATGTATTACTAAGCATGATCTGTTGTATAAATATTTTGGTTTCCAACAAGGAAAGAAACTGATGTTGGTAATTTGGTACTTGAGGGTATTCTTAGATTTGAGTAAAGCTTTTGATTTGGTTGATCATCAAATTTTGTTAATGAAACTGCGAACATATCGAATAAGAGAAGTTGTTTATAATTTGTTTAAAAGTTACTTAATGGACAGACCACAATATGAAACAGTTAATGAGATACGTTCATATACTTATTACATTAAATGTGGAGTACGCCAGGGATCAATTCTTGGACCTTTGTTATTTGTATTATATGTGAATGAAATAGCCAATATTTCTTCATCAATTATACCAATATCATTTGCTGATGATGCTAAAATATTTTGAAGTGATATGAATATAGATGAGCTTATAATGTTCAATTAATAATGAAATGAAAAAGTTATTTGAATGGATTCAGACAAATAAACTGTCACTTAAATGTGTTGGTGTGACCATATAACAAGTATTAAGAGTAAAATTGCAAAAGACGGAACTGATACGTTTTGCTCGAAAAACACTGAACATTTCAGCTCTAGTGACGTTATGAAATAGCTTTATTTAGCCATATCTCACCTATGGTGATGAAGCCTGGGGATCTGGAAGTGATTGTTATATTCAGCCTATTGTAAAGTTACAGAAAACAGTGATGGGGACATACTGACCAATAGTTTGAGTCTCTAAAAAATTTGTCTTTGCAAAACTTACAAACTCTCTGTAGCAAAATTTATATTTGAAATCATAAAAACTTAAAATAGTATGTTTAATGCAAGTGAGGAAGTACATTTCAGTTCTACAAGATGCACAAGTCAACTAAATGTTCCAAGAGGTAGAACAACATTGGTTAAAAAACAAAACAAAACATATATACTGTATATTTATTTAAAAGTGTTCAAGTGTGGAATGAATTCTCTGAAGTGGTAGAACATCAGTGTTCACCGTGTGCTTACAAACGAAGAATAAAGTATTATCTTTTAGATTACTGCCATTGTAGCAAATTATAAAGTATTATGACACACAGTGGTGTACTCTGTTTATCTTTGCATTTATTTTACGTTGTTTCTAACATGCTCTCAGGTTACCTATCACAAAATTAACAAATAAAATCTGAGGACGTATATACCAGAAGGTATCAAGTCCTTAGTGTCATGAATTATTATTCTATAATGGTATTAGCAACATTTACTGCACTGTATAGGTATGTATACATCAGTGTATATATGTTAATGACAATAAATATATTTAAACTGAACAGAACTGAAAGACCAACGAAGGGATTGATCTGTTGTTTTTGAGAACATAGTCAGAGGTACAGGTCACATGGTGTGGTCAGTTCAAGCATCTTAGATCCGAAATAGATCAAACTTAATAGAAGAGTTGAAAGTAAGGCAAGAATAAGGGGATTCGGTACTGAAAACAATGAGTCGAAGAACAAGGCCACATGCCAAGGTCAATAGTCTACCGGTTTCTGTGTTTAAGGAAAATAATCTGATTTTAATTTAACTTACTGGTGGAATTTTGGGTCTGTTAAGAGGTTACACTATTTTTTTTTTTTTTTTTTTTTTTATAGAATGATAGGTCAAAAGTCAAAGTCACATGCAGGATCAACTTGAGCAGTTTTTATCTGATTTTGCTCATCCTTGATGGAAGGGTTCAGGGAAAATCAAATATGAAGGGATCCAGTTTTATGACTAATTGGACAAAAGTTACAATCTCAAGGAAAGGACAAAAGCAAAAGTCACATGGCATGATCAACTTAAACAGCTGTGATCCAACGTAGACCAAACTTAGCGGAAAGACTGAGGGTTAGGCAAGGACACAGAATCTCTGTTTTAAGAACATTCACTCCAAGATCAAGGCCACAGGGCAAAGTCAAAGTTCAACCAGTCTGTTTAAGTGTGAGCAATATGAAAGTTCTGATACAGTTTTAAGTAATCTTGATGACAGGGCTGAGAGTCGAGCAAAGAGTTGCATTATTATATTTGAGAAAAAACAACAGTTCAAAGGTTTAAATCATATGGCACGTGGTGGAAGGGTTCGGGGGAAAGAAAGGATGAAGGGATTCGATTTTCAGAGCAATACGTCAGAAGTTCCGGTTTCAGGACAAAGTCGAACTTTCGAGTATGTAAATAAAAAAGTTTAATTCAGTTTGGACCTAACCTCGCAGAAGAAATGTGGGTTACTCAGTGGTGAAGAAATCCCATTTTGAGAGCAATAGATCAAAGGTCATTGTCACTGAGCAAGGTCAATAGATCAAAGGTCATTGTCACTGAGCCAGGTCAATAGATCAAAGGTCATTGTCAGTAAGCAAGGCCAGCTGAAAGTTTTCATTCAATTTTGTCAAAACTTAGTGACAGTGTTGAGGGTCAGTCAAAAACGAAGCAATTCGATTTTGAGAACAATTGGTTGAAGGTCAGGACCACAGGCAGAGTCAGATATGTGGTCCTTACACAAGTTGCAAAATGTGGGTGTTGCCCTCTTTGTTCTTTCTTGTTGTAAATGAATATCAATCAACGATCTGGATAATGATTATATATATATATATATATATATATATATATATATATATATATATATATATATATATATATATATATATATATAATCTATCTGTGTACTGGAAGGGAGAATTGAGGGTGAGGAAAATAGTGGTTAGGGTGTGGCAAAGGATGCCAGCTGGCTGGATACAAATTTCCAAATTGTTTTTCAATTTTACTTCTTCTTCTTGTTTAGGAAGGTTTAAATTTATGCTGGGTTAGGGTTACCGGTAAAAAAAGTTAAAACTATCATCCTGGGAAGAGAAAATTACGTTTGGTCCTGAAATGGCTTTCATTACGGCTATATGTGGGGCAGATATGTGTGGGGCAGTTGGGGAGGGGGGCACGCATCTATATAAAGACTAAATGAAATGAGTTGAGAAAGGTTGGTAAATGTTGGCATGGGAATGAAAAAAAAAAAATACTCGTTGGGAAAGGAGAGTACTGGGTAGAAAGTAAGACTGGAAAATGTGAGTGAAATATCTGAGAGAGGAAGGAGGAGTGATGGCTTGTTAGTTGTGTTGGGATGAAGATTGTGCGTGAGAGAAAAATACAAGATTATTTTTTTACTAGGGAAGTTAGGGAGGACACGCTATAAGGAACCGTGAGGACCCACATTTCAATGGAGAAAGAGGAAAAAAAAATGTAGGAAAACTCCTGAACCTTCTGGTTTCAACAGTTGCATTCTTTTTCTTTTGCTTTGTTTTCCTTTGACTGATAGAACTCCCCTCAGCTGGATAAAATTCGTCCGATAAAATCTTTAAGTGTACATTACCAACAGTTTGGGAAAATACACCAAGTTCGTCTTTTCTTGAGCTGGTACGACTCTTGGATGAAGTTTGTTCCCCCTCGTCCCTGATCACCCACCGGTACAGCTGGGACCTGACTGGAAATTCGATTGTTGTGTATCATGTTCCGGGGGATAATTGGTCATCAAAAAAAAAAAAAAAAAGATTATTTGCCTTAATGACCCTTTGTGCAGTTGACAGTCTGTAATTTAAAGCCTTCATCGTCTTTGGGTTATTTACGAAATAGTGCATTTATTGTTTACTGCTCTTTTGCTGAGGCACCACTTAGCAATGAAAGAAAAAATATTAATAATAAAAAATAATAATAATAGTAATAAGACAATGATATGAGAAAGTAGGCTGTAGCACCAGCCGATCAGAGTGATACTCCCGTGGAGGATGGGAACGCTGTTGGTAGAAACAGCTGGAGTTTCTGTTTCACTGGCCACCAGGATATCCTGACCATCCTGATTTGCTGACCTTTTTGGTGTGACACTGACACGGAGGGTGGGCAAGTATGCACTCCCAAACACTTTTCTCCAACTATTTCATGCACTAATCTATATGCGCTTTACATACCACACAACGTATCCCACTACGTCACAGGAGCTGATGCCAGCAAGGGTATGCAGCCAGAAAACTTTCCACTACTTAGTGGTGGACCTGTGAAGAGGAGTGATGCTGGCTCCGCCGGTGTACTTTTTGGGACCAGGATGGGAGGAGCTTCGGATCTGTGCCGGAGGGTACAGGGCATTGGATTTCCCAAGCTGCCACTTCTGCCCAACAGAGAAGGGGTCTGAACCAGGAAGTAGTGCCCCAGGAGGCTGCCCTGTTAATGGGTGTATAATGGCGGGACAGTTACAGTGCTAAGGCAGGCTTGAAGGGTGTCCCTCCAGCTATCCTGGCAGGATGCCCCGAGGTCACTGCTACAGCCATTGGCCACGGCTGGTGGGCAGTAAGTCCCAAGTTCCATACCTGAACTTGGGACTGTGTGGATGGGTGGGGCCTGTGGTCTGCCTCCCCTTTATTATATTTAGGACAAAATATGAGATAAAACAACGCAAGCCTAACGAAATTAAACAGCTCAAATGGATCAAAATATTATTATAGAATGTGGATAGTTTGAAGGGTAGGGCGCAGAAGTAGCTGAGGCTGTGAGTAGGAGGCTGGTGGATGTTGGTTTGTACAGGAAGATTGGTATAGGGGTGGATCAGCCAACTTGATTGCCGGGAAGGATTGTAGGTATAAGGTGTTTTGGCAGGGAAGTGTAGATGGATATGGTGATGTGTGTGTACTGGTTAAGGAAAAATGGGTGGAATATGTCATGAATATAATGAGGGGTGAAATGAGTATAGCAGCGAAAATTTTGTTTGGAAAGCCCACGATTTCATTTATATCGGCATATGCACCACAGGCTGGCTTGGATGATGCAGAAAAAGATAGAATCTGGGATGACTTGATACATGTGGTGAGTGTTATGGGGAATGAAGAGATTGTAGTTTTGGGAAGGGACTTAAATGGTCATGTGGGTGAAGTAGCTCAGTGGTATGAAGGGGTACATGGCGAATGCACATATGGTACAAGGAATGTGGAAGGGGAAAAGATACTTGAATCTGACGAGGCAATGAACATGATTATGTGCAACATGCATTTCAGGAAAAGAGAGAGCTGGTTGATCACATACGAGTCTAGGGAAATAGCAGCCAGATTGACAGTTTCCTGGTCAGGAGGGTTGATAGGAGGTTGGTGAGAGATGTTCAAGTCATAGAGAGCAAAAAGTATATGTAGAAATACAAATTACTGATATGTGACATGGTGTTTAAGGAGCAGGTGGTGAAGAAGAGTACCTGTGCACCTTGGAGGAAAACGTGGAAGTGGAAAAACCAGGCAGTAAGGGATGCCTTCTATGGTGCGATGAGTAGAGTGGTGGCTGAACAAGGAGCTGTTGACAAAAGTGATAATGACCAGTACAGAGCTCTCAAGAACAATCTCCTGAATGTTGCTGATACAGTGTGTGGATGGACAAGGAGCCCACCAAGGTATATGGTAACATGATGGTGGGATGAGGGTGTAGAAGCCGCAGTTAAGGTGAAAAGAAGGTTTTTCCAGGAATGGAAAAGGGGTGGTAACAAAAAGGAATATTGGCTGCCAAGTGTAGGGCTACCAAGGAGGTATGCAAGGCAAAATCTGAGTCTCAGAGACTTTTACCGGATCACTTAAATAGAACTGAAAGGAAGAATAAGATATTTAAGGTGGATTACCTTAATAGCACTGAAAGGTGGAATAAGATATTCAAGATGGTAAATCAAATAATGAGAGAAAGCAGGGATATCTTAGGTAAGTAGGAAGTGAAGAATGATGAAGGAAAGGTAGTGGTAAACAGTGAGATATTAAAGACGCCTGGAGAAAACATTAAAATCAGCTGGTGAATGAGATATCTGACTGGAACAAAGAAAGTTTTGAGACACCAGATCCAGTGTTTGGCCTCTGACATTTAATTGACACTGCTACTTTGGGCAGAGCCAGCAGGTGTCTGGACTGAATTCTGAAATGCTAAAGGCCTTACAAGATATGAAAGTGGGTTTAGTTACTGATTTGATAAATACCATTAATATGAATGTGTTCTCCCAGATGACTGGCTGAAGAGCGCGATTGTAAATGTATACAAGGCGAAGGGTAATGCCCTGGAAAGAGGAAATTACAGAAGAATAAAACTTTTGGACCAGATAATGAAGGTAAGGATTAGAGAAAGAATGAATACTGATGAGATGCAGTTTGGGTTTATGCAAGGCAAAGAGACCATTGATGCCATAGTCATTGTTTGACATCTTCAGGAAAAACATAGAGGAAAGAAAAGGAAGCAGTACTTTGTTTTTGTTGGTTTGGAGAAGGCCTTTGACAAAGTCCCTAGGGAGGTGGAGAGTTGGGCAATGAGAAAGCTGGGTATCGAGGAGTGGCTGGTTGAAGTAGTTATGCTATGCTATGTATGTAGGTAATCGCACACAGGTGTGAGTGAATGGAGATTTGAGGGATGGGTTTTCCGTGAATGTTGGTATGCATCAGGAGTCAGTCTTGAGCCCCTTCTTGTTTGTCATGGCGCTTAAAGCTCTCAGTGGTCACGTCAGACATGGACTCCCATGGGAGACGTTGTGTGTGGATGACTTGGTGATGAATGCAGATAATGAAGGAGAGGCGTAGGAAACATTTAAGAAGTGGCGAGATGGTATGGAGCACAGGGGTCTGAGAGTAATTGTGTATAAAACAAAAGTGATTATATCTACAGCTGGTGTCCATGTGCGATTTGCCACAAGGGTGTGGTAAGTAACTTCATCTAGTGCAGTATTTGTGGTAAGTGGGTGTATATGAGATGTAGCGGTTTTAGAGGTAGACTGTTAGATAATGCTGATTTTGTGTATTCAGTGTGTTGGGAAGAGCATGTGGAGATTGCCAGGCATGAAAAGCTTAATCTTGCTGGTGAGTCTCTTGAGTGTGTGAAAGACTTCTGTTACTTGAGAGACATGTTATTTGCTGGCCGTGAGACTGGAGCTAGGTCTGTGGCTAGTGTGAGTAGTTGAAGGAAGTTCAGGGGGCTGTTGTCTCTCCGGGCAATGAGAGGACTATCCCTCCGTGCTAAGGGATTTTTGTATCGGCATAGTGCAATGCTGTATGTTAGTAAGCCTGAGCATTAGTAATGGAAGAGGATATTCGTAGGCTCAAACGTACAGAAGTGACAATGATTACAGTAGGTGGATGTGTAGTGCGTTCTTGAATGCGAGGTCAAAGGGAGGGGGGCTTGGATTACGAGTGAAGCGTTGAGAGGAAGGATGGGACTGGGGTGTATTTCTGCTGTGATGAGGACGGGTAGGTTGAGATGGTTCGGGCATGTGGAGAGCATGAAGGATAACAATTGGGTGAGGAGAGTGTAAAGAGTGAACGACGGGGATAGGGTTGCGAGAGCAGACCGAAAAAGACTTGGGACGAGGTCATAGAGTGTGACTTCAAGGATAAGGGACTGAATGGAGAGGCTGCCAGAGGCTGTGTTGTGTCGTGAGCAGCCATTAGGTGACCAAGGCCGACGCATGCAAGCATGTTCGGAACTTTGTAAACGATACGATGCGAATGATGATATAATAATGATAATAATAATAGGAATAATAATAATAATAATAATAATAATAATAATAATAACAATAATAATAATAATAATAATAATAATAATAACAAACAAGAATAGATAAATAACCCTGGCATGGTTACGGCTTCCACCTTGTTTTATTCCAGCTAACATCAATCGCATTTCACTGAACTGAAAGTGAGTCACAAGAGCTTAAGGCTCGTATTAGCGTTGGTTTAGGAAGCTCCTAGACACCTTTTCCTAGGCGATTTATTTTTGAATAGGATTGGTTAATATTCTTTTTATGTAATTTATGGAGAGTATGGCGATATTGGACGGATTTATGGAACATAGAGGAAAACAGTAAGATGTAATAAACAATATAAATCCTAAGTGCTGAGACTGGTACCCTTTATTGCACATTGTTTGGGCTACCTCTAAGCTATTTCATACATCTAAGAGTAAATCATAAGAGCCAAGAGTGTTACAACTAGTACCAGTAACTCTTTTACGGTCGAAACAAGTCTTTTCTATTTGTGAGGAATTTTACTGTTTCATATATGCTGTTTACAAGCGATTTTTTTCAGCTTAAGAGATCATTTTTCGTTTGGGAGGGGTTAGATATCGCCTTAATTAGCTCTTTCATCACCAGGGGACTCTTTTTTGACTGATACAAATCGTCTGTATCACTAAGTGGGAATTATAGGACACGTTACCGAGTTAAAGGGATTAGATATCATCATCATCATCATCATCCACACCTTTTCCACTACAAGGTTGGCATAATAAGGTAACAATAAGCCTTTTGTAATCGGCTCGAGGTCTGTATGTAGTCAAGTGGAATTAACGAAATCCCTTAGAGCTTTCTTGTCGTGGGTTAAAGCTTTCTCTTTTTGTTTTTACTTTACTTCATTAGTTTGCGGGATCGACTGACCGGATTTTTCGGCCGGAAGTCAATTTGAAGGCAAGTGGGTTTGTGAAGTGTATGGCATTACTATTTTGTTCATAGAAAATGTGTGTGTGTGTGTGTGTGTGTGTGTGTGTGTGTGTGTGTGTGTGTGTGTGTGTGTGTGTGTGTGTCTGTGTGTGTGTGTGTGTGTCTGTGTGTGTGTGTGTGTGTGTGTGTGTGTGTGTGTGTATGTGTGTGTGCACGGTGGAGGGAAATATAATGCTACTCATAAATCCCTCACATTTTCATATCCAGCTCACATTTGCAACCGCGCCATGCCATAAACTGTGTCTGGGTACGGCCGGGAAGAATTTTTTGGCAAAATGTGGTGAATATTTATGGAGTCTCTCACTGAGGAGGAATTTACGTGTTCTTACCACCCGTGATGTTTACCTGCGTGGCAAGAGGCTAAGCTAATGAGAAGAATGCTCGCTTCTTGTTGTTGCAGAACACTGTGAAGAACACTCAAACGGTTAATCCTTTAGAACTTATTTTAACAGGGTATACTCTCACCTCCCTCCCCGTCGTCCACTACAATTACAGCTCATCCCATCCAATCCCTCCCCCCCCTTCAGGCCAGTTCCTATACCCTTCACCTTATGCTCACATCTGGAGGATGTTTTGCAATCAACCTTCACCGTATTCATGCCACTGGACCAACAACAGCCATTGTCATAAGTATACTTTCCTACAACAACCTCACCACTCACCAAGAACCAGCCATCTCACCCATTCCCTTGCCCACCACGCTCATTTCTTTAGCCATCTATGAAGGCGTCACGTCTGGACGCAGGCAACAGAATCGAAGAACAAGCTTGTTTCCGTAAGATCAGTTTTCCTAAGCAGTGTAAGTGTAACATGTATCGTTATATGAAAAATCTTACATACTTTTATAACAGCATTTTCTCAGCTTAATGTGTCTGCAAAGTAACACTCCACATAATGCCAATAGAGCTGAATCTTAGTATTACACGTGTATGTGCGTCTGACAGGCTTAAGTAACATTTATTATTATGGTCACAGTACTTGAAAAAAGCTTACTCATCAAAATTTCTGTGAGTAAAAGGCCGAGATAAGGTGGAAGGCTGGTGCAAAAAAAGAAAAGAAAAAAGAAAAAAAAAAAAAGATTCTGAATAATTGTGGTTAACATCTACTACGTGAGCGATGTGCAACAACAGAACAAACTAAAGAGACAAGTGACTCAGTGGAGCACATCTCTCCGACAAGGGCAACGTAATTTCCGATGTTTCGCTGCTATACTCATTTCACCCCTCATTATATTCATGACATATTCCACCCATTTTTCCTTAACCAGTACACACACATCACCATATCCATCTACACTTCCCTGCCAAAACACCTTATACCTACAATCCTTCCCGGCAATCAAGTTGGCTGTTCCACCCCTATACCAATCTTCCTGTACACAACCAACATCCACCAGCCTCCTACTCACAGCCTTAGCTACTTCTGCGCCCTACCCTTCAAACTATCCACATTCTATAATAATATTTTGATCCATTTGAGCTGTTTAATTTCGTTAGGCTTGCGTTGTTTTATCTCATATTTTGTCCTAAATATAATAAAAGGGAGGCAGACCACAGGCCCCACCCATCCACACAGTCCCAAGTTCAGGTATGGAACTTGGGACTTACTGCCCACCAGCCGTGGCCAATGGCTGTAGCAGTGACCTCGGGGCACCCTGCCAGGATAGCTGGAGGGACACCCTTCAAGCCTGCCTTAGCACTGTAACTGTCCCGCCATTATACACCCATTAACAGGGCAGCCTCCTGGGGCACTACTTCCTGGTTCAGACCCCTTCTCTGTTGGGCAGAAGTGGCAGCTTGGGAAATCCAATGCCCTGTACCCTCCGGCACAGATCCGAAGCCCCTTCCATCCTGGTCTCAAAAAGTACACCGGCGGAGCCAGCATCACTCCTCTTCTCAGGTCCACCACTAAGTAGTGGAAAGTTTTCTGGCTGCATACTCTTGCTGGCATCAGCTCCTGATACGTTGTGTGGTATGTAAAGCGCATATAGATTAGTGCATGAAATAGTTGGAGAAAAGTGTTTGGGAGTGCATACTTGCCCACCCTCCGTGTCAGTGTCACACCAAAAAGGTCAGCAAATCAGGATGGTCAGGATATCCTGGTGGCCAGTGAAACAGAAACTCCAGCTGTTTCTACCAACAGCGTTCCCATCCTCCACGGGAGTATCACTCTGATCGGCTGGTGCTACAGCCTACTTTCTCATATCATTGTCTTATTACTATTATTATTATTTTTTATTATTAATATTTTTTCTTTCATTGCTAAGTGGTGCCTCAGCAAAAGAGCAGTAAACAATAAATGCACTATTTCGTAAATTACCCAAAGACGATGAAGGCTTTAAATTACAGACTGTCAACTGCACAAAGGGTCATTAAGGCAAATAATCTTTTTTTTTTTTTTTTTGATGACCAATTATCCCCCGGAACATGATACACAACAATCGAATTTCCAGTCAGGTCCCAGCTGTACCGGTGGGTGATCAGGGACGAGGGGGAACAAACTTCATCCAAGAGTCGTACCAGCTCAAGAAAAGACGAACTTGGTGTATTTTCCCAAACTGTTGGTAAAGTACACTTAAAGATTTTATCGGACGAATTTTATCCAGCTGAGGGGAGTTCTATCAGTCAAAGGAAAACAAAGCAAAAGAAAAAGAATGCAACTGTTGAAACCAGAAGGTTCAGGAGTTTTCCTACATTTTTTTTTCCTCTTTCTCCATTGAAATGTGGGTCCTCACGGTTCCTTATAGCGTGTCCTCCCTAACTTCCCCAGTAAAAAAATAATCTTGTATTTTCCTCTCACGCACAATCTTCATCCCAACACAACTAACAAGCCATCACTCCTCCTTCCTCTCTCAGATATTTCACTCACATTTTCCAGTCTTACTTTCTACCCAGTACTCTCCTTTCCCAACGAGTATTTTTTTTTTTTCATTCCCATGCCAACATTTACCAACCTTTCTCAACTCATTTCATTTAGTCTTTATATAGATGCGTGCCCCCCTCCCCAACTGCCCCACACATATCTGCCCCACATATAGCCGTAATGAAAGCCATTTCAGGACCAAACGTAATTTTCTCTTCCCAGGATGATAGTTTTAACTTTTTTTACCGGTAACCCTAACCCAGCATAAATTTAAACCTTCCTAAACAAGAAGAAGAAGTAAAATTGAAAAACAATTTGGAAATTTGTATCCAGCCAGCTGGCATCCTTTGCCACACCCTAACCACTATTTTCCTCACCCTCAATTCTCCCTTCCAGTACACAGATAGATTATATATATATATATATATATATATATATATATATATATATATATAATCATTATCCAGATCGTTGATTGATATTCATTTACAACAAGAAAGAACAAAGAGGGCAACACCCACATTTTGCAACTTGTGTAAGGACCACATATCTGACTCTGCCCTGTGGTCCTGACCTTCAACCAATTGTTCTCAAAATCGAATTGCTTCGTTTTTGACTGACCCTCAACACTGTCACTAAGTTTTGACAAAATTGAATGAAAACTTTCAGCTGGCCTTGCTCACTGACAATGGCCTTTGATCTATTGACCTGGCTCAGTGACAATGACCTTTGATCTATTGACCTTGCTCAGTGACAATGACCTTTGATCTGTTGCTCTCAAAATGGGATTTCTTCACCACTGAGTAACCCACATTCCTTCTGCCAGGTTAGGTCCAAACTGAATTAAACTTTTTTATTTACATACTCGAAAGTTCGACTTTGTCCTGAAACCGGAACTTCTGACGTATTGCTCTGAAAATCGAATCCCTTCATCCTTTCTTTCCCCCGAACCCTTCCACCACGTGCCATATGATTTAAACCTTTGAACTGTTGTTTTTTCTCAAATATAATAATGCAACTCTTTGCTCGACTCTCAGCCCTGTCATCAAGATTACTTAAAACTGTATCAGAACTTTCATATTGCTCACACTTAAACAGACTGGTTGAACTTTGACTTTGCCCTGTGGCCTTGATCTTGGAGTGAATGTTCTTAAAACAGAGATTCTGTGTCCTTGCCTAACCCTCAGTCTTTCCGCTAAGTTTGGTCTACGTTGGATCACAGCTGTTTAAGTTGATCATGCCATGTGACTTTTGCTTTTGTCCTTTCCTTGAGATTGTAACTTTTGTCCAATTAGTCATAAAACTGAATCCCTTCATATTTGATTTTCCCTGAACCCTTCCATCAAGGATGAGCAAAATCAGATAAAAACTGCTCAAGTTAATCCTGCATGTGACTTTGACTTTTGACCTATCATTCTATAAAAAAAAAAAAAAAAAAAATAGTGTAACCTCTTAACAGACCCAAAATTCCACCAATAAGTTAAATTCAAATCAGATTATTTTCCTTAAACACAGAAACCGGTAGACTATTGACCTTGGCATGTGGCCTTGTTCTTCGACTCATTGTTTTCAGTACCGAATCCCCTTATTCTTGCCTTACTTTCAACTCTTCTATTAAGTTTGATCTATTTCGGATCTAAGATGCTTGAATTGACCACACCATGTGACCTGTACCTTTGACTATGTTCTCAAAAACAACAGATCAATCCCTTCGTTGGTCTTTCAGTTCAGTTCTGTTCAGTTTAAATATATTTATTGTCATTAACATATATACACTGATGTATACATACCTATACAGTGCAGTAAATGTTGCTAATACCATTATAGAATAATAATTCATGACACTAAGGACTTGATACCTTCTGGTATATACGTCCTCAGATTTTATTTGTTAATTTTGTGATAGGTAACCTGAGAGCATGTTAGAAACAACGTAAAATAAATGCAAAGATAAACAGAGTACACCACTGTGTGTCTTAATACCTTCATCAGTATTACATCTATCTCATCTTTGCAACTATATCCCTTAATTTCTACCTTTAGTCCTTACTAGGAGCTTGTACAAAATCAGTCGTTCTATTTCTGCGTGATATATCTTTCTTTCTCTCTGTGCTGCCACTTTTCTTTTACTGTAATCTTCGCTAATACTCTAAAACCACACAGTTGTCTGAAAGACCAATTTATTCTCGTCACCATTGTCTTTTATGGATCATCAGAATATTTTATTGTGCTTTGCTCTGCTACTTCTCCATGTGTGAGTGGCGCTCGCTGAGTACCATTGGTAATGCCTAGGGAAGATAATTATGGTAATTTGGACGATATTGTGATTTTGTTTCCAATAGGAGTGCATGAATAATCCACCAAAGACTTACCTTTTACCTGTACTTCATCTCCTATCTGATGTCTCGTTTCCACACCACAGAAAATTACTGTAATAAGTTTGTTTTGATCGAGGGTACATGTATGTGTGATAGACTCTTTTTCTTCCAGAAGACATGTCAACAAAAGTAAACAAGAAGGAGCACTCACAGAATGCAGAAGCCGCTTCTACAAACTGGTCTAAGGGCAGAATATTTGACTCTGCCTTGTGACTGATTGTTCTCAAAACTGAATTACTTTTTGCTTGCCTAACCCTTGACCTTCCCGCCAACAGATCAAAATTATTTGAGTCGATCTTGCTCAGTGACCCTGATCTTTGACATTTCCAAGTGACATTTAGCTGTGACTGAGTGTCCTAAAAATTGACCCTTTATCCTTGTTGTAATCTTAGCCCTTCCACAAAGTTTGGTGTAAATTGGATAAGTTTGTTTAATTTGCCCTTGTCTTTTGACATGTTGTTCAAAAAACAAGTCAACCATGTTAGAGCCCTCCAACTCCAACACCAAATTTGATTCAGATCAGATCAAGGCTGTTTTAGTTATTTTGTTCACACAGACACGCTGGTGGAAGTTAGACCTTGCTGTGTGACCGTGACCTTTGATTGATTGTTCTCAAGACTGCATGCTTTCATTTTTGTTTGAATCTTAACCTTTCCATCAAGTTGGATCAGATCAGATCAAAACTGTTAGAGTCAACCTTACCCTGTGACCATAGCCTTTGACTTTTCCCCGTGATCTTCAACTTTGAATGATTGTTTTAAAAATTGAATTCCTTCACCTTTGGCTTACCGCAAAGCTTTGCACAAAGTTTGGTCTAAATTGGATAAAAAATATTGAAGCTGACTTTGCTATATGACCTTGACATTTGACCCATTTCCTTAAAACAAGAGGTTGGTTGATCCGCCAGGTTTACTTCACAACAGCTCGAAGCTGTTCGTTATTGTCTTCACACACAGACACACTGATCGAACTTTGACCTTACCTTTGGCCTTTGACCTCTGACTCTTCTCTAAAAAGAATTATTCTTTCTTGTCTTTCTGTCAGCCGTTTCACAAGTTTGATTTATACTGGATAAAAACTGCTGACAACGAATTTGTTAGATTAAACTTTGACTTATCCCTATGACCCTGATCTTTGACCTATTGTTCTGATAAACAATAGGTTCATTGGTTGACAGTCAACCCTCCCTTCGAGATTGTAAAAATTCAGATAAAAACAATTAAAACACACACACACACACACACACACACACACACACACACACACACACACACACACACACACAGATAAAAACATCTCACCCGCTCTTATTTCACAAGTGAGGATGTAATAATATGCAATCGTTCCTTCCACATGCCATCTACAAGCCTACCGATGGCACTTTCCCATTGTATAATTTAGCATTTGCAACACATAATAAAGCTACCTGTTCTGTGATACTAAATCTATCAACACACAGTTCTACATCCGTCCAGAGTATCTCCTTCACTTGCATTTCCCCTTCATCAGTTGGGTCACAGGCGCACATAAACTCTCGCACTTAAATTCCAACCTTCATCTTTACCCAGCCACTTCTCAGTTCAGTCGCCCCATAATCCTCACATATTCCATTCATTTCTGGCCGTTAAAATACCCATTACCTTTTTTACTCTCTCTCTCTCACTTCCATTTGCTCCTTTACACACACCCAATGCATATTCTTACTGAATTCCACAGCTACCCTTTAGATTTTTTTTTTTTATAGTTTATACACATTCAGTCTTGCGTTATATCATCTTTAAAATCTCTCCTTCTTTGCCTACTCTGTTAACCCTCTCATGCTCGGGACAACTCGAGCACTGTTTTCCATTTGACGGCAGACAAATAAACCCAGCTGAGAGTGAGTCAGAGGAACCAGGAAGTGCTAACACTATCACGTTAACTATTACATGGTCAGGACAATATTAGTTCCTGGTAATTCCATACGTTTCATTCAACTGAGAAGAGGTATATGAGCCTGGGAGTTATAATTCTCTAACAAGTTGCAGTTCCGTGTATTTTCCATTTATTAACCACACTGTGAAATCTTTTACAGTTCATCCGTGCGTTATTTACTTATTTATTTTTTTTAGGAATGTTACGTTGTGTGTGGGTTGGTGGCTTACGGAGGAGCAGCAATAGAGACCCGTCTACAGTTACTGCAGTCTGTGGAGGGTGGAATAAATGGTGAGAGAGAGAGAGAGAGAGAGACAGACAGACAGAGAGGTAATCTCGGGAAGACTTCGGCTTATTTGCTGACAGAGTAATCAGTCTTTCGGCTCCGATTTTTCGTAGTCATATTTTTTGTTTAGCGTTCGACATTGCCATTGTGATGCTTAAATACACCAATTCTTTTTTTTTTTTTCGTAATTCTAACAGTTAAATATCGACCACGACCTTACCTGATTTTGAACTATAACAGTTAGGTTTCTGTACATTATTAAAAGAAGAGATGTTAATATACTCTTTATTCAGTTTTCCTTTTCATGTCAATAATTACTAAGTGTTTGAAACCATTCATTATTTATCCTTTCAATTTTTCCCACCTCCAGACGAGTGTAATTATCTTCTTTTCGAACTGAAGGGGTTATGATGGTCGTCATTAACTGTTTTCCCTGCAAAACATCTTCTGTAAGGTGAGTTAAATCGTTTTGTGGGAGTCTGATTTAACACAGAAGGCATCGTAGCACCTCTTCCTAAGTGATTCATTTTACATATTGCACCGGGACAGTTTCCTTTGTTTTGTTTTTTATATCGGCATACTTGGCATCAGTGAACCACAAGAGGATACTGAGATGCAAGGTGCAGAACAAATCACCTAGTAGAAGGTGCTAGGAAGCTAATATGAAAAAGACTCAGTATTCTAGTACAGACTCAGATTACCCACTATCCTTTTCATATTAACAGCCATATTTTAAAACCCTGGCTTTCCTGTGTGTGTGGCCAGACGCTGCTTCCGGGTGACTCAGGCGACACGGGTCTGGCCTGGGTAATGAGCCGCAAACAACGAGCAGTGGGGGGCTCCTGGAATGTCAAAGGGGTTCGTATTCGCAAAAGATCCTCACCAGTCTCATTGGTAAACATGTCTTCACAGCTGTTGTATATTACTGTTTTTTTTTTTTTTCCGAACTTATTTAATGTAGTTTCACTTCAGTACTTATAATGTGTCTGTTAGCTGTGTCAGTATATAAGTACTGTAAAGTATAAGGATACGGTCTTGTACATGGTACATGACTTTAACGCTAAGAAGGTTGATGAATACTGCTCCAGGGCGCTTAAGACCTCACACCATTGGTTCCAGCCCTGCCTCCTTGTGTCTGTCTGACTCAGGCCACATCGCGGGTGTTGCTGGCAAGACAGATAAAAACAGGTACAGATAGACAGACAGACAGAAAATAGGATATATGGATGAAATATTGAACACATGAGTCGGTGTCTAAGATAAACTCCCAGTATACTCAGTTCCCTACACGCCTCCCGTCCTCTTGGATGTCTAAGCTTCTGTGATGCGATAACCTTTCTCACACCATCTGCCTTTCACTGCACTCTTGGCTTCCCCTTCTCACTCCTTTGACTTTCGATCTGTGTACCTTAGTTATCAACTTCTCAGCGCCCACTTTCTTTATATAGCTATACTACTTACAACACAATTGTACTAGCTCTTTCAGTCATATTGGGTATATAATTGATGTAATCCAAGAGGGAGAAGGTCTGGGGTCAGTGAAAGGATGAGAGCGCTGAAAGTAGTTATGTTGATGGGAAAGGAATTGTGGGAATGTGTGTGAATGCACAGAGGTTAATGTAAACTTGTCATGGATTAAGATGGAAGTAAAGGAGAAGTGGGTAATTGGCAGTTTACAGGGAATCACGTAGTGAGAGAAGTACTGGGGAAAAGGAAGGGATGGATGAGATAAATGGAGCATGTGGAAGGTTTTGAGGATGGAAACGATTACTAGAAGTGGTTGATTTAAGTGCAATAGTACCGAGTGAGACAGTGGAAGCAATAATAGGGAGCGAAGGGCACCTACTGTAAATGAGAATGAGGAATTGCAGTATTTTTATTTCTGTGTGCAGAAAGAGGCTTAGTGATTGAAAGCACTTAGTTTATGAAAAACTTTCCCATAACACAAGGGCGCGTGGAGTTGATGGATAGCTGGGAATGATGGACTCTGTGTTGGTGGATAGGCATGAGAAGAAATGTTACTTGATGGCAATGTTCTCAGAGGAGCAGCAGGAGGAATATAAGACCTTTGAAGCTATGCAGTGGTTTTGCAAGATGAAAGGACGTCATTTCAGTAAAAGATGAGAGAAAGGTGGTTCAAAGAGAGATACTTACTAAGAGGGATGGAAGAAGACTGAAAGAAGTTCAAGGAAGTTGTGCTTATGAGTGCTAGATATGTGTGTGGTCTGAGGAGTTTCTGTCGAGAGGAATAAAGAAAGAGTATCGACTGGTGGAATGAGGAGACCAAAGACCCTGTGAAAAAGGTACAGTCTTTGCGAAAAGGAAATGCACGAGAGTGACAAAAGTACGAAAGGAATCGGCAAGAAACCAAGAGGAAAGTACTGGAGTTGAAAAGTAGAGTAAATGGAAGGTGGATTGAAAGAAAAATGAGAATTTTACTAGGCAGGAAGGAACTTAACAGTGTGAAGAGAACGAGAAAAATGGAGTACAGAGTACAGTTTGCGAATGGGGGTGACATTACATGAAAAAGTAAAAAGGGAGAGTAAATTTCGAAAAAAAAAAAAAAAAAAAAAGTGTTTCGTGTAACTGATGACCGTGTTGCTATTTTAAAAAACTTTCTTGGTGCAGATGTACATAGTGTGGAGGTCATTATGAGTGAAAAGGTGGGAAGAAAGGAGTTAGACTAAACGTTACAGATTAACTATTGCCAAAGGAATGCAGGATGATCTCCACACTGCGACAGTAGCCTACACTGCAATGGGTCACTGCTAATTGCTTTAACGATTAATGAACATTCAAAAAACACAAGATCCAAAAATTTGTGTGTATGTATGACTTAACGTTTGGACTCATAAATCCCTTTAAAAGGCCTGAAAAAAAGAAGTAGAAGGATCACTCAGAGTGCAATACCAGCGTCCACCAATTGGTCTGAGGCCGAAAATTTGACTTTGCTCAGTGATCTTGACCTTCGACCAGTAAGCATTCCATGAGGTTTGGTTCAAATCAAATTAAAGCTGTTTGTGTCGGCGCTGTGTTGTGGCCATGTTCTTTGCCCTTACCCTGTGACCATAACCTTTGACTAATTGTTCTCAAAATCTAATCTCTTTATCCTTTGTCTGATTGGTAATTTATCAGATGATTTTTCCTGTGTACAGTACAGGTTTCTCTCTTCACCCTTTATCCTTGTTTAACCAAATATCCTTCCAAAAAGTTTGGTGTTAATAAGATAAAAAGGACTAAGATGGCCTTGCCACGTGACCTTGTCCTTTGACCTATTGTTCTCAGAAGCAGTAGGTCAACTCCTTGGCTGATTTGGCTGATCCTTTACCCTTCTGCCAAGTTTGGTTCAAACGAAATAGCAAATTTTTAGTCATTCACAAAAACACATATTGTAGGTTTAACTTTGGCCCCACCTAATGATCTTTTTGACTGTTCTCAAAACGGAACCCCTTCGTTCTTGCCTTACCCTTAACCCTTCCACATATCGTCCTAAAAATAATTGATGAACGCCTTGGCTGTTGTTCTACCCCTCCTCCAAATTTGGTAAAAATGGAATAAAAACTGCTTGAGTAATTTTGCTCACGCAGGCACGCACACGCATGGACACACACACACACACACACACACACACACACACACACACACACACACACACACACACACACACACACACACACACACACACACACACACACACACACACAGAGAGAGAGAGAGAGAGAGAGAGAGAGAGAGAGAGACAGACAGACAGACAGACAGACAGACAGACAGACAGAGACAGAGACAGAGACAGAGATCCAGGTATAGGAAAACATAACAAGGTATCTCGTTTTGCCAGCGCGAGTATAAAACAGTGTCTGGAGCTATTTGCCTAAGAAACAATTGTGCTAAATTTGAAAGGAATCGGTGAAGAACAGGTCGAGAAATAAATGAAAACTGTTAGGAAGGAAGATGAAGGAACATTGAGCAAGTACACAAGTCTTCATCACAGTGTGGAGCTAAAAATGAAGTGTTTGAAGGCAGCAGGATTTGATGAGATTGCAGACGAGGGAGAGATTGCAAAGTACACAAATTTTCTACAGACAATACAACATTCGTTGCAGATTCAATAGCTAAACTTCAGCCTTTAGTATCTGACTCTGAAAAAGTTTGTGAGGAAAGAAAACTGAAAATGAGTGTGAGAAAGAGAAAGGTAGGAAGCTGTGTGTTTGAAATGCAAGCCCAGAAGTTAAAGATGCCCCTCTCTGCAGGCCGCCATCCCTCTTTCTAGGCACAGAAAGAGAGGTAAGGGACATTTGTATATCTGGCCAGCAGAGCTACCCGGGTATACCAGTACCACGGCAGAGCGAGAAAGGTGATGGGATTAAGCAAAGAGTCAAAGTAGGACGGTATGAAAGCAAGTCTGAGTGAAGAAGGTCTGGAGATTATGATGTGCCCTGGTTGTGTATGGGTGAATGTAATTGCAATTATAACTAGCGACATGAAATAAGCTATACAAGTGAGGAGTCAAAAGTATTACAGGCAGTGAGGTGTATGAAAGGGAAGATATGTGATTATCCAGGTAAAGATAGGTATGTATGAAGGCAGAGTGGTGCCGAGTGTGTTGCATGTGTGTGAGGTTTGGACCTTGAACACCAGAGACTGATAATGAGCTGAACTGCTGGAAGTGGTGTGCCCAAAGTCCACATGTGGCGTGAGAAGAGTAAAGTGGGCGAGAAAGGATGTTGTTAGAAGTGTAGAAGCAGACGTGGTATGATCGAAAGAGCAGACTAGGTTGTGTTAAAGTGGTATGGTCATAAGAGGGAATTGTTGTTGAGATACCAACAGGAAGATACTCAGTTCAGAGGCAGAAGGACCGAGAAGACGGAGGCCAAGAAAACTGAAGTTTAGTGTGAATGAGATGTTCATATATCGTCACTCTCATAAAGAAATTGCCTAAGTCATTTTTCGGCTGTTTCTGGATTTTTGTCTAAATAATTTCTTCATCACGTGGCGCACCTATTGGTATAGCTGCCTTTGCCAGGCCTAGGGTTTGAGTGCTCTAAAATGCGCCTCAAGTTTCTGCTTAAGTCATTGAATATTAAGAAAATGAGACAGTTTTTTTTTTTTTTTTCCCGAAAAGCAGAAAAAATGACTTAGGCAGTTTGTTTATGAGGGTGACGATATAGTGTGGGTATCTATGAGGTTCTGAGTCGAGAATAGAATAGAAGAAAATGGACTGCAGTAGTTTATGGGAATGAGTTTTTGTGCGTGATAAACCATAAATCAATATGTTTCTGTTGTAAAAGGATTAAAATTGCTCTCTAATGGCAGGTGAGGACTGAATGTGAGTGAAGGAGGTTGCTCTTTCTCCTTCTGGGCGCCACCCGGTTAAAGTGGGCATCAGTAAGCTATCTATCTATTGCCAGACGCCATAATCCCGTAAGGGGCGGCCATTTGACTTTGAGTTAGTTGTTTTACGGGGAGGGGCACTAACCCTCCACCAACCCACTTGTTGTTACGTAGGGAACACGTATGGTTTGGTTATATGGTTACCACCCGGCGTTGTAAATGGTTTCTTGGCTTACAGGAAACCATTTGGCTTGTCCTTCAATGTAAAGCCACCTGTAATGGAAAGAAAAGCAATAAGAAGTGACAGGAAAGATGGGAGTAATAGGAAGAGAGGAGGGCAGGCACAGAAAAGGATGATAAAGGCTAAGGAAGATGTAGGCAGCATTACATCAAGTGAGTGGATGATGGTAGCCACCATTTACCATCAGTAAGCATGTAAGGAAAAACAAATATAATCCACACCTTTCTCAAAGTCACCTTGTTCTGTCTGTCTGTCTGTCTGTCTCTGTCTCTGTCTGTCTGTCTGTCTGTCTGTCTGTCTGTCTGTCTCTGTCTCTGTCTGTCTGTCTGTCTGTCTGTCTCTCTCTCTCTCTCTCTCTCTCTCTCTCTCTCTCTCTCTCTCTCTCTCTCTCTCTCTCTCTCTCTCTCTCTCTCTCTCTCTCTCTCTCTCTAAGCATTACACTGACGACACTAAAACACTTTTTTCCGTCGTAAGTACTTAGCACTAACACCACATCCAGCATCAATAGAGAACATTCATGGCCACTATGATGTATTATAAACCCATTTTTACTAGTACACACTGTGAGATTTCCTTTCATGACACTCTCCATTGTCCCGTACATTTTTGCCCCTCGTTCTAGACTATTGAAAAAAGCAGTTCTTTCAAATTTTACATTATTTATATCCATTTAACTTCTCTTGTATGCTGCCACCCTGCTACATCTTATACAACACACCTAAACCTAAATACTCCTGCTTTCTCCCGCACTTATTTGTAGTCATGTCAGTTACTGATGATTCTCGGTACCCCATTTTATGTAAGATCTTTTCGCCATCCTGTTTTCCTACAGTGTCACATCCAGAGGCTCTACATCATGTGAATCCGCACCAAACAAATGTTCCGTGTATGTTGTTGTTGTTTTTCTTTGTTAAATTTAAGAGCATTACCCTGATGAAATATACATTATTATGTTCTGTTTATCTCCGGATGATTTTATTGAGCGTAGGAGACACCAGAGTGTAGGGGGTGATAACTGTCCTCATTAACCCCTTCAGGACCAAACTTCTCTCTTAAACTGAACCAAAGTCTTACGTAAGAAGACTAAAACAGAGACATTCTGGGAAGGAGTTAAGAGCTTTTAGAAGTTGTTAGTTCATCTTTTTACTTTCTTTTACTCCTCCAGTGTCCGACCAAACTTTTCCATCTCGCTGCCTCGGTCATTTATTCTTTTATTTTCTTCACAATGTTCGTTTCCTGCCAGACCAAAATTTCGTTCTCCATGAAATCGTAAAAATTACTCAACCTTTTTTTCATTTTTTTTTTCTTAATCCACTACCAGTCTTCATCATCCTTGGCCTTTCTTTCTGAACTGCTCCCTTTCGTGCTCACTTTCCCGCAATACTGTAAATCATATACCTCTTTCCTTCACTGTAGGTCCAGCTTCCTCATTTCTCATTGCACCACTTGCCACCTTTGCTCCCTCTCACACTACACACGACCCTCTCACCACATCGTCACTCTTTCACTCTTCACACCAGCCTCCTTGATCTTCATTCATATTTATCCCATGCCTCTAAACCCTCAGTACTTACATTTTTAATCATGCTACTGATAGTCGATCAGGGATGTTAATTTGGTAAGTTTGTCACTATATATAGATTATTAACTTTGTCTAATTTTGTTTTTAACCGACATACAGAGAAGTATTTTCTGGCCTTTTAGTGATTTATTTTAATACAAAAAAGAAGCAGCAAGGCTTTTTCGTTTTTAGTGACATTTAGTGACTTTCAGTGGCGAATCTAACGACTTCTTACGAAATGGAGCTGGCAAGCCCGTAGTGCATCTTACTGGACATAGCAAGGAGCTTTTGTAATGATGGAATTAAGGTTTTATACAACCATTCCAGTCTGAAAGGTCCAACCTCAAGTGAAAAGAGTTTCATGATATAGTGAGATTATAAGTCATGGAATTATAGGGGTTAACACAATTTTCCTCACCCGAAGATGGCCTCGTGTATATCTTTCATTGTATTCCTACATACAGGCAAAAGCCAAGGATATGCTCTACGGGTCTAAAATATCACAAGTTATTACATACAGTAGCCACTTTAACTCTGTGGAAACTGGCAATATAATTTCACACGTAGCAATGGGACTTGACAGGCAATATATCTTTGAGTCACTGAGATCTTAATAGCAAAAAAAAGAAAAAAGAAAAAAGAAAGACATCGTTAAAAAAGGCTATTCAGGATGGCGATTGTCTTTACATAGTTCATTACAGAAATCAGCTTTTTTACCACATTTTTCCCAGTTGTCATTTCTCACCAAAAACCTACATATCTGTTTCCACAGGGTAAGAACAAAAGTTCGCATAATATTAAAAAAAAAAAAAAAAAAATCTGTCTTCCCGCTGCTAGCAAATAATCCAAAGTTGAGTCAGGCTTGCTTAAGATCCTCTGTCTATAGATTTTTGTCTTTGGTATGATGCCTAAGGGAATGGGAGACGATTTGCTCTAGTGTGACGCAGACGCAGTGGACTATTTCGTAAATTTTCCTCCCAGACTGTACACAAAAACTGCTCACTGGCCGTATCGATTAAAGATCCCAAGCAATTTTTGCGAGGAACTTTTTCATAGTAGAAAATATTTGTCAGAAACCTTGTTTTGGTTCTGTTTTCCACTGTAGCAGTTAATTATTGTCAAAAATATTTTGTTTGGTACTGTTTTCCACATTGATATACATGTCGATGATGTTTGAAAAGTATATAAGTGTAGGTAAAAGTATAAAAAATCAAAGGAAAGTTCATGAATACGACCCCAGATAACCCACTTCCTGACCCATTAACAACATGCACGTCAAGCAGCCTCCCCCTCAAACTCGTGTTGACAATCCATTGCACTGACATGTGTGGTGTTTACTAATGTTTACAGTGTTAAGTCATTAAGTCAATAAAGTCTGGTTACCAACGTTTCGTTTTCATCAGTAAAGCAATAGACGTTATTAACCAACTTAGGATAAATCATTGGTACTGAGAGGGAAAATGATGGCTACATCTGATTGCATCTCTTCGAAAAGCCTCACCTGACCTGAATAAAACCGTCTGTAGACAGAAAGAATAAAGTGAAAATAAGCTTGTCGTATGAAAGGCATTAATTTCTCCTCAGATCTTTGCTCTCCTTTACGTTTCTGTCATTACTAAGTTCTTACACATTTAGTGCCACACACCTCTCTTTGTTTACATTCACTCCAAACCACAACAAACCAGCATTCACCTCTTTGCCTTAATTTCATTGGCTATCGAGTTATTTTCACCAGCGATCATCTCTTCTCCTCTTCTTTTAAGCATAGCTCACTGGGTCATTACATCACCGTTTCATGATGCGAAGTTACACATTATATTCCTTACATATCTTTCCACCTTCTTTCCAACCACACACTCACACTTCCTCCCCTCTTTCCATCTACACACTCACACCTCTTTCCCATTCTCTTACCACCTCAGCACTCACACTTCATCCTACCCACTTTGCATCTAAACACAATGAAAATTCCCTTAAAAGAGGATTTCGCAGGTCACTCTTCCTGCTTCCATTTTATTGGGAAAGGTCTCAGTAGGCTACAAGAGGGGATAGGGAGGGACCAGACCACCACTTCCATCCCTTTTAATAAGTTTCTATGCGGGGAATACGCGGATAGTTGAAAAATTAATGTCCCCGGTGTTACTCTGAGCCAGAATTTAAGCGTGGACTGCGGCAGGGGAGGGTTACAAAACAGGTTTTGTGGTGCGACAATCTGGACAATTGATCGACCAAACCAAAATGACTTCACCTGTACATCCTTGTCTTGGAAATGGTATGACACACCTACCAATGAAAATTTACCCCCTCAATTCACCAACGTTACGGAATTAAACGTTGTCTGAAATTTCCCAGTTGGCGGAAACCAGCAATCATAAGAGTAAGACATGCTCATGTCAAAGTCGCAGTAAGTTGCCAGTTAGTAATAAGCCATAACAATCATGATGTGCTATTTTCGATAATTCAAGGTTTCCCCCTATACCCTTAGCCACCATCAGCCTTCCATTCGGTTATATATATACTATATATATATATGTATGTATATATATATATATATATATATATATATATATATATATATTGTTACATAGCCTATGATTTCATCATCCTTTGTGTAATTTTAACGCACAGTATGCTGCATGTTTGATCACGAGCGTGTTCTGCCTCACTCCCCCCTTCTACCGTTGTAGTAAAGTCGTCCTTTCGGTTGTTCAGAGCAGGATTGTCAACTCTTTGTCCCGATGGCTTCATTTGTGCGTCCTTCATACAAGTTGTATCAAGCTCTGCTGGCCCCTATATAATGAGCTCAGTCTCTGCATTATTGCCACTTAGATCTACTCCTCATTTTGCTCACATCTCTGTCCTCCCCTGTACAGTTATTATTATTGTGAGTGCTCAGGAAGTCTCCAACCATCTAGCAGCTGTGTATCATTTGAGTATAACTGTTGTTGCATTTTTTCCTTGTACTGTGTAGCATAGGGTTAATTCTTGGGCCTGGTAAGGTTTTTGTAATTTATGTAGGGTTCTTATTGTCAGCCATCATTAATAATATTTTGTATCTGTAATAATATATCTGGCATTCACTGAGTATTATCTGGTATCTCAATTTAACAGGGCTGACTTAGATAAATTTACTCATGCTAATTTCGTGTTAATAGAGGCTATTGCAGTTAACCATATATTTAACCTGCTTTTGCCATTACATTATCCTTATGAGTCCTGAATGTTTTGTTGTTAGTTTGAGCATTAAACTTTAACTTGTAATTTTACCTAACTCTTTTGTTTTGAACCTGGAACTTTACGGGACAGTAGTGATTTTTAGTATTCTCAATTAAAGTGTACATTATCTTTCTCTGTTCCGTAACATAAATTTGGCGACCTCGCCAGGATATTGAGGATATTATCATAAGGATATTGCTTGATATTTTGTGACTGTGATTTATTCATGATGTCTACTATTACTACGCTTGATGAAGCCAAAGATTTTTTGTCAAATGTGCAAACAGTGTGTGATGTAGAAAACAGAACAAAGAAAGAACTTAAGCTTGTTGCTCAACAATTGGGAATTGCAGTTCACTCTCATCATTCTAAAGATCAAATTGTTGGCATGATTAATAAAAGCTTGTTTAATGTAACTCCTCCAAATGAGCAAACGCAGATTGAATTAGCTAAGTTACAGCTAGCCCTGCAGGAGGCTCGTGTTAAGGAGGCTGAATTTCAAGCACGTGCTAAGGAGGCTGAGTCTCAGGCTAAGGAGGCGGAGTCTCAGGCTCGTATTCAGGAGGCTGAATTTCAAGCAAATGCTAAGGAGGCTGAATCTCAGGCTCGGATTCAGGAGGCAGAGATAAAGGCTCAGGCACAAATTGAACTAGCTAGGATTCAGGCAGACCATGAGTATTGCATGAAACAAGGTGGAACTGGATCATCTAGCTCTGATGATTTTGATGTGGCTAAAAATGTTAACCTTGTCCCTCCTTTTAGTGAATCTGATTTAACAAAGTATTTTCAGTTGTTTGAGAGGGTAGCTACAGGTTTTAACTGGCCCAAAAAGTATTGGCCAGTACTCCTTCAAACTGTTCTCACCGGTAAAGCTCAAGTAACTTATGCATCTTTGCCGCAGGATCAATCTGATAATTATGATGTAGTTAAAAGCTTGATTCTTAAGGCCTATGAGCTTGTTCCTGAAGCCTATAGAGTAAAATTTAGGACAACTTACAAGGAAGATAAGCAATCCCATGTTGAGTATGCAAAAATCAAAGAAGATCTGTTAGAGCAGTGGTTAAATTTTAAGAATGTGGATTCTGATTTTGGTAAATTTAAGCAGATGATTTTGCTGGAGGACTTCAAAAGGTGTATTAGTAAATATGTAAGCCTATATCTTGATGAGAAAAGAATAGATAATTTGTCTGATGCTGCAGTTTTAGCTGATGAATATGTTCTCACTCACAAGAGATATTCTAGAGAAAAAAGGAAAGCTGAGAATAAGTACGTTGCATCTACTCAGAGTACAGGTAACAGGAAAGAGAATAAAGATGATGTTTCTCAGGAAGTAAATACCAGCTTCACCTCTAGATTTCAGAAAAGTAAATGTACTTATTGTAGTAAGCTTGGTCATACTACAGAGAGATGTTTCAGGAGACAGCGTGATGTGAACAAAAAGGAGTCTTTAAATATTCAGTCAATTGGTCTAGTGTCCACTCTTGAGAGTTCCCAGAATTCTTTAACTGAGTTAACTGAACCTGCTTTGAGGGGTAACTTAAATTCTCATGATGGAGCTCCTCTTTTGAGCAGTAACGTGGGTGACACTCTCAAGAGTTCATGTGCTAACCTCCTGTCTGATGGTTTTGTCAGTCCTCTGGACAGTAATGACAGGAAATCAGTTAAAATATATCGTGATACAGGTGCTTGCCAATCCCTTATGCTGACCAGTGTTCTAGGCTCTAATGTTAATTCCTCTGATGAAACTGTAATCTTACAAGGTGTAGGGAATAATTACTTCTCTGTCCCTCTGTGCAGAGTGAATTTAGAGTCTGGTTTTGTTATTGGTTCCGTTATGGTTGGGTTGGTTAAGACATTCCCGATGTAAGGTGTAACTTTCTTACTTGGAAATGATATTGGTGGAAGTCAAGTGTGTCCAGCTCCTCAGTTGTCTAGTGAGCAGGTGGCTGCGGCCCAGGGTTGTGATGTCCCTGATGTGTTCCCTGCATGTGCTGTCACTAGGGCTAAGTCTAAAGTTACGGGTGATTTAGAGGATAATGATGATGATGTTATCCTAGCTGACACTTTTCTTGCTAATTTGGACCACTCACCAGATGAGGCAGTACCCCGTAGTGTTGATAATTTGTCTCGTCAAGAGTTGATTGAGTTGCAGGTTGCTGACCCTGAGTTGAAAGGTCTTGCTAACTCTGCTTGCAGTGAGGAAGAGTCAACTGGTGCTTCTACTTGTTATTATATAAAGTCAGGAGTACTTATGAGGAAGTGGAGACCCCCAACAGCATCAGCCGACTGTGAATGGGAGGTTGTACATCAAGTTGTCATCCCTCGTAATTGTAGGCAGGATATCATTAGAGTGGCTCATGATTCCAGTTTGGCAGGACACCTTGGAGTGAGGAAGAGTGTGGCACGCATTTTGAAACACTTCTACTGGCCAGGTATCTTCAGGGATGTTTCCTGGTATTGTAAGTCTTGTCACACCTGTCAAGTTGTGGGGAAGTGTAATCAGACCGAAAAGGTTGCACCTCTAGTTCCCATTCCTCCTTTTGAGGCGCCATTCACCCGTGTGTTGGTAGATATTGTGGGCCCTCTTCCTAAGACTTCTTCAGGATTTTCTTATGTGTTGACCCTGATTGATATGGCTACTCGTTATCCTGAAGCCATTCCACTTAGAAATATCTCAGCGAAGAACGTGGTTAAGGAAATGCTAGGGTTCTTCACAAAGTTTGGTCTGCCCAAGGAGGTACAGTCAGACCGGGGAAGTAATTTCATGTCAAATGTTTTCAAGCAGTCTCTGAAAGAGTTGGGCATCACCCAGATCACGTCTTCAGCTTACCATCCCCAGACTCAAGGAGCGTTGGAGAGATATCATCAAACACTCAAATCGATGCTCAAGAAATACTGTTTGGAACATCAGAAAGACTGGGATAAAGGTCTTCCATTTGTTGTGTTTGCTGCAAGAGAATCTCCAAATGAATCACTGGGCTTCTCACCTTTTGAACTACTGTTTGGCCATGAAGTAAGAGGACCCCTTAAGTTACTCAAGGAATGCTGGCTGTCGGAGGAAGATGACGTCAACCTGCTGGAGTATGTGATGAAGTTCAAAGAACGGCTGTCCACTGCTTTACAGCTGGTGAGAGAGAATTTAGGAGCTGCTCAGAAGAAGATGAAGACTTGGTATGATAAGAAGTCCAGGTTACGCCACTTTCAGCCAGGAGATCAGGTTTTGATTCTGCTACCAGTGCATGGGCAACCTCTTCAAGCCAAGTTTAGTGGTCCTTATTTCGTGGAGAAGAAACTCAGTGATGTCAACTATGTCATCGCCACACCAGATCGTAGAAAGAGCAAGCAACTATGTCACATCAACATGCTAAAGTTATATCACAGGCGGGACGAAAATAATCCAGTCTTCACTGTAGCTGTTCCACCCGAGTCTGCAAGTGAAGTTCTCCCATGCAGCATGAGCCTGAGTGATAGTTTGGGGAAGAATCCTGATATCATGAATGATCTCCAGACTAAGCTTTCTCATCTACCTCCCGAGGAAAGGCAAGAGTTTTCGGCATTACTGCAGGAGTACCCGCAAGTGTTCCGTGCTTCTCCAGGAAGAACCACTGTGTTGATGCATGATGTCGATGTTGGAGACGCAAAGCCAATTAAATTGCCTCCTTACCGTGTGAACCCAGTGAAAGTTCCTCTTATCCAGAAGGAGCTTGGCTACCTGTTGGACCACAAGATGATTGAGCCCTGTCAGAGCGAGTGTTCTCCTGTCACTCTGGTCCCTAAGCCGGGTGGGTCACAGCGGCTTTGCATCGACTACAGACGTGTTAATCAGATAACCAAAACAGACACTTAACCTCTCCCTCGTGTGGAAGATTGCATAGACAAGATCGGAAAGGCTAGGTACATAAGTAAGTTTGATTTGTTAAAGGGATACTGGCAAGTACATATGACTGAACGTGCTAGGGAGATCTCATGTTTTATAACACTAGAAAAGACTTTTGCATGTTCTGTAATGCCATATGGTATGAAGAATGCACCAGCCACATTTCAGAAGCTCATGAATGTTGTAACAGAGGGTTTGGCAGGGTGTGTTGTTTATATTGATGATGTATTAATCTTCAGTGACAACTGGAAAGATCACCTATGCCATGTCAGTAAATTTCTTGAGCGTTTGGTTCAGGCTAATCTTGTAGCTAATTTGTCAAAGTGTGAGTTTGGTCAAGCTAAAGTTCAGTACCTTGGGTACGTAATTGGTGATGGACATGTTGCACCACCAGGAGCTAAGGTTCAGGTTATAAGTGATCTTCCCAGACCTAAAAGTAGGAAAGAGCTACAAAGATTTTTGGGAATGGTAGGTTATTACAGGAGATTTGTTCTTAACTTTTCAATTCTTGTATCACCACTTACAGACCTACTGAAAAAGGGAGTTAAATTTGTCTGGACCGATAACTGTGAATCCTCTTTCAACAAACTTAAAGCTATCCTATTAAGTCAGCCAGTGCTCGCTACTCCAAACTTTGCTAAGCCTTTTAAGATGGCTGTTGATGCAAGTGATACAGGAGCTGGGGCTGTTTTGCTGCAAGAGGATGATCAGGGTATTGAACATCCTGTATCTTATTACAGTAAGAAGTTCACTCCACCTCAAAAGAACTACTCTACTATTGAGAAAGAGCTTTTGGCCTTGATTTTGGGTTAACAGCATTTTTCATTTTATTTGTGTTCTGGTTTTGACCCCATAGTCATTTATACCGATCAAAACCCACTGAAATTCCTTAGTAAGTTTAAAGACAAAAATCAGAGATTGACAAGATGGAGTCTACTTCTTCAGGAGTATTCTTTAGACATACAACATGTCAAGGGGAAAGAAAATGTTATTGCAGATTGCTTATCTAGACTTTAGACAGATTGTTTTAGAGTAATAAGAAATTTCCTTTGTAAATTTCTTTTTTCTTTGTGGAGAGGTGTTACATAGTCTATGATTTCATCATCCTTTGTGTAATTTTAACGCACAGTATGCTGCATGTTTGATCACGAGCGTGTTCTGCCTCAGTCCCCCATTCTACCGTTATAGTAGAGTAAGTCGTCCTTTCGGTTGTTCAGAGCAGGATTGTCAACTCTTTGTCCCCATGGCTTCATTTGCGCGTCCTTCTTACAAGTTGTATCAAGCTCTGCTGGCCCCTATATAATGAGCTCAGTCTCTGCGTTATTGCCACTTAGATCTACTCCTCATTTTGCTCACATCTCTGTCCTCCCTTGTACAGTTATTATTATTGTGAGTGCTCAGGAAGTCTCCAACCATCTAGCAGCTGTGTGTCATTTGAGTATAACTGTTGCTGCATTTTTTCCTTGTACTGTGTAGCATAGGGTTAATTCTTGGGCCCGGTAAGGTTTTTGTAATTTATGTAGGGTTCTTATTGTCAGCCATCATTAATAATATATTGTATCTGTAATAATATATCTGGCATTCACTGAGTATTATCTGGTATCTCAATTTAACAGGGCTGACTTAGATAAATTTACTCATGCTATTTTCGTGTTAATAGAGGCTATTGCAGTTAACCATATATTTAACCTGCTTTTGCCATTACATTATCCTTATGAGTCCTGAATGTTTTGTTGTTAGTTTGAGCATTAAACTTTAACTTGGAATTTTACCTAACTCTTTTGTTTTGAACCTGGAACTTTACGGGACAGTAGTGATTTTTAGTATTCTCAATTAAAGTGTACATTATCTTTCTCTGTTCCATAACATAAATTTGGCGACCTCGCCAGGATATTGAGGATATTATCATAAGGATATTGCTTGATATTTTGTGACTGTGATTTATTCATGATGTCTACTATTACTACGCTTGATGAAGCCAAAGATTTTTTGTCAAATGTGCAAACAGTGTGTGATGTAGAAAACAGAACAAAGAAAGAACTTAAGCTTGTTGCTCAACAATTGGGAATTGCAGTTCACTCTCATCATTCTAAAGATCAAATTGTTGGCATGATTAATAAAAGCTTGTTTAATGTAACTCCTCCAAATGAGCAAACGCAGATTGAATTAGCTAAGTTACAGCTGGCCCTGCAGGAGGCTCGTGTTAAGGAGGCTGAATTTCAAGCACGTGCTAAGGAGGCTGAGTCTCAGGCTAAGGAGGCGGAGTCTCAGGCTAAGTAGGCGGAGTCTCAGGCTCGTATTCAGGAGGCTGAATTTCAAGCAAATGCTAAGGAGGCTGAATCTCAGGCTCGGATTCAGGAGGCACAGATAAAGGCTCAGGCACAAATTGAACTAGCTAGGATTCAGGCAGACCATGAGTATTGCATGAAACAAGGTGGAACTGGATCATCTAGCTCTGATGATTTTGATGTGGCTAAAAATGTTAACCTTGTCCCTCCTTTTAATGAATCTGGTTTAACAAAGTATTTTCAGTTGTTTGAGAGGGTAGCTACAGGTTTTAATTGGCCCAAAAAGTATTGGCCAGTACTCCTTCAAACTGTTCTCACCGGTAAAGCTCAAGTAACTTATGCATCTTTGCCGCAGGATCAATCTGATAATTATGATGTAGTTAAGAGCTTGATTCTTAAGGCCTATGAGCTTGTTCCTGAAGCCTATAGAGTAAAATTTAGGACAACTTACAAGGAAGATAAGCAATCCCATGTTGAGTATGCAAAAATCAAAGAAGATCTGTTAGAGCAGTGGTTAAATTTTAAGAATGTGGATTCTGATTTTGGTAAATTTAAGCAGATGATTTTGCTGGAGGACTTCAAAAGGTGTATTAGTAAATATGTAAGCCTATATCTTGATGAGAAAAGAATAGATAATTTGTCTGATGCTGCAGTTTTAGCTGATGAATATGTTCTCACTCACAAGAGATATTCTAGAGAAAAAAGGAAAGCTGAGAGTAAGTACGTTGCCTCTACTCAGAGTACAGGTAACAGGAAAGAGAATAAAGATGATGTTTCTCAGGAAGTAAATACCAGCTTCACCTCTAGATTTCAGAAAAGTAAATGTACTTATTGTAGTAAGCTTGGTCATACTACAGAGAGATGTTTCAGGAGACAGCGTGATGTGAACAAAAAGGAGTCTTTAAATATTCAGTCAATTGGTCTAGTGTCCACTCTTGAGAGTTCCCAGAATTCTTTAACTGAGTTAACTGAACCTGCTTTGAGGGGTAACTTAAATTCTCATGATGGAGCCCCTCTTTTGGGCAGTAACGTGGGTGACACTCTCAAGAGTTCATGTGCTAACCTCCTGTCTGATGGTTTTGTCAGTCCTCTGGACAGTAATGACAGGAAATCAGTTAAAATATATCGTGATACAGGTGCTTGCCAATCCCTTATGCTGACCAGTGTTCTAGGCTCTAATGTTAATTCCTCTGATGAAACTGTAATCTTACAAGGTGTAGGGAATAATTACTTCTCTGTCCCTCTGTGCAGAGTGAATTTAGAGTCTGGTTTTGTTAATGGTTCCGTTATGGTTGGGTTGGTTGAGACATTCCCAATGTAAGGTGTAACTTTCTTACTTGGAAATGATATTGGTGGAAGTCAAGTGTGTCCAGCTCCTCAGTTGTCTAGTGAGCAGGTGGCTGCGGCCCAGGGTTGTGATGTCCTTGATGTGTTCCCTGCATGTGCTGTCACTAGGGCTAAGTCTAAAGTTACGGGTGATTTAGAGGATAATGATGATGATGTTATCCTAGCTGACACTTTTCTTGCTAATTTGGACCACTCACCAGATGAGGCAGTACCCCGTAGTGTTGATCATTTGTCTCGTCAAGAGTTGATTGAGTTGCAGGTTGCTGACCCTGAGTTGAAAGGTCTTGCTAACTCTGCTTGCAGTGAGGAAGAGTCAACTGGTGCTTCTACTTGTTATTATATAAAGTCAGGAGTACTTATGAGGAAGTGGAGACCCCCAACAGCATCAGCCGACTGTGAATGGGAGGTTGTACATCAAGTTGTCATCCCTCGTGTTTGTAGGCAGGATATCATTAGAGTGGCTCATGATTCCAGTTTGGCAGGACACCTTGGAGTGAGGAAGAGTGTGGCACGCATTTTGAAACACTTCTACTGGCCAGGTATCTTCAGGGATGTTTCCTGGTATTGTAAGTCTTGTCACACCTGTCAAGTTGTGGGGAAGTGTAATCAGACCGAAAAGGTTGCACCTCTAGTTCCCATTCCTCCTTTTGAGGCGCCATTCACCCGTGTGTTGGTGGATATTGTGGGCCCTCTTCCTAAGACTTCTTCAGGATTTTCTTATGTGTTGACCCTGATTGATATGGCTACTCGTTATCCTGAAGCCATTCCACTTAGAAATATCTCAGCGAAGAACGTGGTTAAGGAAATGCTAGGGTTCTTCACAAAGTTTGGTCTGCCCAAGGAGGTACAGTCAGACCGGGAAGTAATTTCATGTCAAATGTTTTCAAGCAGTCTCTGAAAGAGTTGGGCATCACCCAGATCACGTCTTCAGCTTACCATCCCCAGACTCAAGGAGCGTTGGAGAGATATCATCAAACACTCAAATCGATGCTCAAGAAATACTGTTTGGAACATCAGAAAGACTGGGATAAAGGTCTTCCATTTGTTGTGTTTGCTGCAAGAGAATCTCCAAATGAATCACTGGGCTTCTCACCTTTTGAACTACTGTTTGGCCATGAAGTAAGAGGACCCCTTAAGTTACTCAAGGAATGCTGGCTGTCGGAGGAAGATGACGTCAACCTGCTGGAGTATGTGATGAAGTTCAAAGAACGGCTGTCCACTGCTTTACAGCTGGTGAGAGAGAATTTAGGAGCTGCTCAGAAGAAGATGAAGACTTGGTATGATAAGAAGTCCAGGTTACGCCACTTTCAGCCAGGAGATCAGGTTTTGATTCTGCTACCAGTGCATGGGCAACCTCTTCAAGCCAAGTTTAGTGGTCCTTATTTCGTGGAGAAGAAACTCAGTGATGTCAACTATGTCATCGCCACACCAGATCGTAGAAAGAGCAAGCAACTATGTCACATCAACATGCTAAAGTTATATCACAGGCGGGACGAAAATAATCCAGTCTTCACTGTTGCTGTTCCACCCGAGTCTGCAAGTGAAGTTCTCCCATGCAGCATGAGCCTGAGTGATAGTTTGGGGAAGAATCCTGATATCATGAATGATCTCCAGACTAAGCTTTCTCATCTACCTCCCGAGGAAAGGCAAGAGTTTTCGGCATTACTGCAGGAGTACCCGCAAGTGTTCCGTGCTTCTCCAGGAAGAACCACTGTGTTGATGCATGATGTCGATGTTGGAGACGCAAAGCCAATTAAATTGCCTCCTTACCGTGTGAACCCAGTGAAAGTTCCTCTCATCCAGAAGGAGCTTGGCTACCTGTTGGACCACAAGATGATTGAGCCCTGTCAGAGCGAGTGTTCTCCTGTCACTCTGGTCCCTAAGCCGGGTGGGTCACAGCGGCTTTGCATCGACTACAGACGTGTTAATCAGATAACCAAAACAGACACTTAACCTCTCCCTCGCGTGGAAGATTGCATAGACAAGATCGGAAAGGCTAGGTACATAAGTAAGTTTGATTTGTTAAAGGGATACTGGCAAGTACATATGACTGAACGTGCTAGGGAGATCTCATGTTTTATAACACTAGAAAAGACTTTTGCATGTTCTGTAATGCCATATGGTATGAAGAATGCACCAGCCACATTTCAGAAGCTCATGAATGTTGTAACAGAGGGTTTGGCAGGGTGTGTTGTTTATATTGATGATGTATTAATCTTCAGTGACAACTGGAAAGATCACCTATGCCATGTCAGTAAATTTCTTGAGCGTTTGGTTCAGGCTAATCTTGTAGCTAATTTGTCAAAGTGTGAGTTTGGTCAAGCTAAAGTTCAGTACCTTGGGTACGTAATTGGTGATGGACATGTTGCACCACCAGGAGCTAAGGTTCAGGTTATAAGTGATCTTCCCAGACCTAAAAGTAGGAAAGAGCTACAAAGATTTTTGGGAATGGTAGGTTATTACAGGAGATTTGTTCTTAACTTTTCAATTCTTGTATCACCACTTACAGACCTACTGAAAAAGGGAGTTAAATTTGTCTGGACCGATAACTGTGAATCCTCTTTCAACAAACTTAAAGCTATCCTATTAAGTCAGCCAGTGCTCGCTACTCCAAACTTTGCTAAGCCTTTTAAGATGGCTGTTGATGCAAGTGATACAGGAGCTGGGGCTGTTTTGCTGCAAGAGGATGATCAGGGTATTGAACATCCTGTATCTTATTACAGTAAGAAGTTCACTCCACCTCAAAAGAACTACTCTACTATTGAGAAAGAGCTTTTGGCCTTGATTTTGGGTTTACAGCATTTTTCATTTTATTTGTGTTCTGGTTTTGACCCCATAGTCATTTATACCGATCAAAACCCACTGAAATTCCTTAGTAAGTTTAAAGACAAAAATCAGAGATTGACAAGATGGAGTCTACTTCTTCAGGAGTATTCTTTAGACATACAACATGTCAAGGGGAAAGAAAATGTTATTGCAG
>NC_137028.1:23405425-23456922 GCF_032717465.1 Coenobita brevimanus
GTGTTTTGTCCATTTTGTCCATCTGTCTCTCTGTCTGTTAGCAGAAACAGGAAAAATATTGATTGGCATTACACTAAATATGGCATAATAGTTTCGGTGCATCAGAGGAACAGGGGATTAGTTTGGAGCCGAAAAATATTGTAGTCATGAATCAAAGGCAAAGTTTTGATCCAATTTTCACCAAACTTAATGGAAGAGCCGAAAGGTGAAATGACTCAATTTTTGGAACAGTCTGTCAGGGGTAATGGTCAAGGTTCACTGTTGGACCTTTTGAGTCACATACATCTTATTCGATATCAGATTTGATGGCATTAAATAAGGTTAAAGGAGAACAAATTATTTGATCTGACAACAATATCAAAGGTCAGTCACAGACTAAGACCAACTTAAAAACTTTCGAATCAAATTTGATGCATGAGTTTAGGGTCAGGCAAGGAAGAATTCATTCGATATTGAAAGCAGTCAGTCGAAGGTCAAGGGCACAGGGAAGGATCAAAGGTTCAACCTTCAGGCCTTTCCACATGGTCACGCTGCCTGTCGAGTCCGAGCACATTGCTCATTAGTTCTGGTGCACAGTGATGAGTACCGGTAACGTTGTAAGCAGTGGACCAGAAGCGGGGAAGATGCTTCAGTTTATCACATTCATATGACTGTTTTCTCCCACATTTTCTCACGGCAGTAATTCAGAACTACAGATGTCCACTAATCGTGTGGGCGGGCTTTTAATCTGATTGTGCCGCACGGGTATTGCACTAAGTGCTTTTTCTTGTTCCGTTATTTTTGCTTCTTACTTGCACCTTCTTCTGTTTTTCAGTTCAAATAAAATACTTTTATTCTTTCACTACTTAACATTCTTTTTCCATTTCCCACTAAATGACAAATTACCTTTCGCACAACAACCATTACGTCATTCATAATTTGCTTTCATTTTCGCATATCGCAACCGAGGCGTTGAGAATGACTGGGGCGAACTCGTAGGAACATAGTTTTGAGAAAACGGGAGTTAAAGTTTGCCAGTTTGCAAATCATCATATCGCCGCTGTACAGTTTTTAATTTTTCTGAAGGAGGTTTCATTTTAAAGCCCGTTTAATGCAGAATATGTCTGTTGTGGTAAATAAACCGTTATATATGGTTATGGTGCAAACTGATGTTTAATAATATAATGGTGTGAAATGAACATTAATGAAATTAATGAAATAAATCTTTGTTCTAAAAACATTTTAAATGTAATTTATAAATGCTAAACGAAGGTAACATTCACTCTAGATGATGTGTCTAGTGGAGTGTGTGTGTGTGTGTGTGTGTGTGTGTGTGTGTGTGTGTGTATATATATATATATATATATATATATATATATATATATATATATATATATATATATATATATATATATAAAGGTATATATATATATGTATTTATATATATACATATACGTATATAATATAAATATATATATATATATATATATATATATATATATATATATATATATATATATATATACTCTCCACTAGACACATCTCCTACAATGAGTGTTATATTTGTTTAACATTTATATATTACAATTATTTAAAATGTTTATAGAACAAAGATTTATCTCATTAATTTCATTAATGTTCATTTCACACCATTATATTATTAAACGTCAGTTTGCACCATAACCATATATAACGGTTTATTTACCACAACAGACATATTCTGCATTAAATGGGCTTTAAAATGAAACCTTCTTCAGAAAAACTGATAAATGTACAAGTGGCTGGGGAATGGCTGGGAGAAGAAGAGATGAGAGGAGGGAGGAAGAGATCAGTAGGGCGGAAGTAGCTGAAGAAGTGAGGAAGATCAAGATGGGAAAGGTCCCAGGAATTGATGGAGTGTGTGGTGAAATGCTGAAGTATGGGGGTGAGATTGTTGTGTATTGGATGTGGAAGTTGTGTAGATTGGCTTGGCAAGAGGGAAGGGTTCCAGAGGACTGGAAATCAGGAATAATTGTTCCTTTATACAAAGGAAAAAGGGAGAGAGAAGTATGTGGTAACCATAGGGGTATTTGCCTTCTTAGTGTGACTGGAAAAATATATGATAGAATACTGATTGATAGGGTTAGACATATAACAGAGGAGCTAGTTGAAGTAGAACAAGGGGGATTTAGGAAAGGAAAAGGGTGTGTAGATCAGATATTTGTTCTAAGATGTTTACTGGAGAAGTATCTAGAGAAGGGAAAGAAAATGTATGCTGCCTTCATGGACTTGGAGAAAGCTTATGACAGAATAGATAGGCAAGGTATGTGGAAGGTATTAAGAACATATGGAGTGGAGGGGAAATTGTTGAGTGCTGTGGAGAGTATGTACGAAGGAGCTAGGGCTACGGTGCGAATGGATGGTGAGCCGAGTGATTTCTTTGATCTAAATGTGGGGCTGAAACAGGGATGTGTGATGTCTCCATGGCTGTTTAATATACACATGGATGGGGTTGTAAAGGAGGTGCAAGGTAGGGCAGTAGATGTGTGGGTGGCTCTAATGAATGCGGAGTAGGGGACATTTGAGAGGTTGGTCTTCTCAAGTACAATGAATATCAATAGAAACAGACTGTGAAGGAGGACCCATCGTGGGTCATAAGAGACACACTCAGATAAGATGTTTTCATTACTGTTACGAGGAATATGTTCATTGTACACATATGATCATTCAGAAAGTGAATAAGAATATAACTTTAATGATATTCATTTCGAAATTTTGGATACATAGCAATTCACTTGCAACCTATAGACGATGCTCATCACGTGGTGAAGAAGACTCAAGTTGTCAAATTCGTAATACTGTCCCACAATTTATTATATGATGATTTTAGCCACCCTAGCTTCATTCTGTGGCATGGCTCTACGTTCTGGAAACACTTTGAAACATGCAGACCTTTTTTAACGATTTTTTCCTATCATTTGCAATAAATTTCAGAAATATACTTCCCTAGAGCTGGCGATTCAGAGGAGACTGAAGATGACAGACACCATACATATTTCGTTGTAAAGAAAAGAAATTATTTATGATATAAAGAATACTGCATTTTTACTATCTGAACAGAGCTCAGGTATACATTAACTACTGCATATGGCCATATATTGGCCTAAATTAAAACATATTTACAGGAGTTGTAAAAGGCTCGCTCTGCTTGCCCCCCTACCCATCCCTCCTCCTTTGCTTGAAGGGCCGTCACTGTCAAAGGTGATAACCCTTCTCAAATACACTTACCTATTTCACACACTGGTTTCGTCTGTATACTTTCCACTTCTTGAAAAAATATGTTCAGAGAAATTTGGATTCAATTTAGTGATAATCACTTCAATAACTTTTTTTTTTTTTTTTTTTTTTTTTTTAATCCACTTACAGTTTTATGCAAATCTCAGTATATTTCCCTTTTCTGCCAACTAACCTCCTTTCTTTCTGTTGTCGTCCGTTATTCTTTAAATTTCCAAGCCCCGACAAATTGCACGTCTCTTGTTAGCTAACGTCCTTGCAGAACTACATGGATTACCTGTACTCTTATTCAAGCACTATTTGTATACATTACTGTACAGTTTTTTTTTTTTTCTATTTATTAATAATTCACCGGACAAAGTTCTCGTCTGTCTTGTGCTCATATTCATCTGTTGTTCCTGTCTCTTTCATTCACAACGCATTCCTTTTATATTCTTTTATCTTCAGAAGTCTTTTAATTTTTTCGTGTGCCTCTCAGCTTCACTTCACATAACCATGTGCTCCGAGAGACCTCTGACCATCCCGTCTCAGCACACATCACCAACACAGCAAAACATCAACAAACACATAATCAAACCTCATTCAAAGATCATGACAGTTTCTTAACAGCAAATACATTTGTGAATTACCTCTTATTTAAAGACGAGAGATATTTGTTTACACACTTTTTTTTTCCTGACACACGTCTTTCAGTCAGAATCTAATATACTTTTCTACTGGCGCATCAGTTGTCAATCACTTCAGTCATTCGATGTTTACCAACTCCTCAAGCTACCCATCATTATCTTTTGTTGCTATAGGGTTCTTGTTAGGGGAAAAAGTCCTTTTCTACATTCGTGTCATCATGCGATCTATATGATCACCAAAGCCACTTCACTATCTCGGACTTCAGCTTCAGATGCGTGCATCTTGAGTTGGCACATGCACATCACTCGTGTTTCTCCTCTGCTCATCCTTCGTTAAAGGACCCACTCCTTTACCAACTCTGCAGTTGCTCACGCCTCAACATAAACATCGCACATCTTCCCAGTCATCCATTTCACTCCCTCTTGTCATCGTTTCGCACAGCCCTATCACATCATGCCTTCCTTCCTTGAATACCTTCACTACATCGACCCTCAATATATATCATCCACATCTTTTATATACCACATCATCCTACAAGCATTCCCGACTTTCTTAGCTGCAGGGCAGGGACGGATTCCATGTCCGAGGAATTTGCCTCGTTTTATGGATTTATTTGTATTTAAAACAAAAAATATGTAATTAGCTAATGCGATAAGAGCAAGTCAATCAACCCTTTACGTTTCACGTTTTTCCCTTTGCTTAATGAAATGGTCAGACAGTAGCCAGAACATTATATCTAAGTTTGTACATCCATTCTGTGAAAATGCGACAGTCTGGTAGCCAAAATGAAGTAATTTAAGTGGATCCAATATTTAAGAAAATTCTCAAAGTGGGAGTGAGGCTCACAGCGCGTGAAAGAGCGACGTACAAGTTTACTACTCTGCTCAGCGACTTAAGGAATAATATAGCATTATGCAACAGTATATTCAAACTGACGATAGAAAGTGCCCCGATCATCAGGATTCACCCCGAAAACTGACGGGTTACATAAAATTTTGACGACAGCAGTTAACCGAGGTGGAACCAGTATAAGGAGGACGAAATTATCTCTGAAAACCGAACATCGGGTAAGCCAAGAATACCTTAAAACATATTGTAAATATTTTTACTTGGACATTCACCGTAGTTGTACAGTCATAAGTTAAATAAAAGCTCTGTTAAGAAAGTTCAGCATCCCTCCATTCAGTATTTAGGAAGCGCTATTTAGCACAGTCAACTTCGCTTCCAGGATATCCTGCAGGCACAGAACTTTCACTTGGTTTTTATGACCAATGACAAAAAGCATTTACAAATACCAAACCAAACATATTTTTATTGTCAGAATCTGTTTTTATACAGTGTGTTGAAAAAAAGAAGTTTTGTTCTTATTCAAGATAAAGGTTGTGCAGCTCCCAGGAGAAGACAACTTTAGCCTCTTTTACGACTGCTACTAAACTCAGCGGAGCGAGAGAACTATCTCATCTAAGTCACGAAGTTGAGGCAAGAGGTGCATGAAAACACACTGTACTTATGAAAATAATACGAAACCTCCCATAAAGTTGCCTTAGAGTGAAAACTTTCAAGTTTTGATCTTACATGGAACCATCTCTGATAAATCAGCTGTGAATAGCTAGGCCTGAGAGGCAGTGATGAAGACTTTAATCCTGTTGTAAAATAAAATATTACTTTTGAACATTACTGTGATTCCTTGGGAGGAAATTATCTGAGTGGTTTGCTTTGCTGGGCATTGTTCCTACACTACACTATGGAAAAACAACGAGTGTTTGGCTACGCCAAATTGCTTTTTTCTCTCCTACTGTCATTTGTTATTCCATCAGAACTTAAAATAACAACAAACCCTTCGTCATCGTCTGGCAGGTTGCCTGACATCTCGGAAATGAGATAGCCAGACTCTCTGGAGGGGTACACTAATTTCCCTCCATGCAAGGGGTGTGAATATTAACTCTTGTACGTTGTTGTGGAGAAAGTGATGACTGTAAAGTTACTGGACCAGTACTACTACTATACGTCTCAGAAGAGACTGCCTTCAAATCACGGTCCTGACATGAACGATCATTGAACGACCATATCTCTGCTACGTCATCCTGATGTATAGTACAAGTCAGTGTCATGCAGAGATGCACCAGATGTTAACTATTCTGCCCCTCAATGACAACAAGGTCAAAGCCCAAGTAAAGTAAAGTAAATACTGTAGAGAGTTACAGTGCGGTGCTCTTTAGTAGGTGCAGCTGCACAAAGGAATGGAGAAGACTGTTATCAGTAGCCATCTGGAGAAAACAATACTTTCAAAAAACAATATTTATTGAAAATCAATGGAACTGTCTCATCTGTCCTCCTGAGTACTGAGTAATTACGAACTCGCAGTACTGAGTAATTACGAGCGAATGAGTGATGTTTACTCTCAGTTAAGTTTGGAAATGAGCGGTCCAGATCGACATGACAGTCACGCTAGACAGACGCCTATGTGGATTAGAGCTGAAATTCTTTCTGCATGTGATGCATTCATTCAATAAATTTTGTTATCAACTAAAAACTCACCCATAAAGGCGTAGGAACCTCTTGGAACTTCGAGTTTTCCAAGAGAGTGTTCAGCTCTGATCGGTGAGCGTCTCAATTACGAAATCATTTTTTAAAAGATTTTCCGTCAAAACACTGTGTTTTGCATTAGTTCCATCAGTTAAATATCGGAGATTCCTCCCATAATTTTACATTAACGTTTTGCTATGCTTTGATGGTGAAATCCTCAAGGGAAAACACCCCATCTGGTCTTAATCATCTCATCAATAACTAAGTCTTTATCCTTTCATTTTCGTCAACACAGCAGGTTGGTAGACACTGCTTGTACTATTTAACATAGCACGTGTGATGAATGCTACGGCGCCTCGCTTTACACCAGCACTCGCATACCGTTGGAACCTATGTTGTTCAAACAAACCCTCAGCTATAGTACAATACTCAGTGAGTGAATCTAAATTTTATCATGAGCCGAAAATCAAGGGGAATTGCCCTGTTTCATACTTTCAGCCTGCGATTGATAGCCGACAATTTGCTGTAGTTCATTGAAACTACTTGGCCATGTGAATATTCCGCATGGTTTGTACGATGCGATGCTTTTATTATGCGGGGGACAAAGTTGATGACAACGCGTGTGAGTTTCTTTCTTTGTAAGTCAGTGCACTGTTGAATATTCAGACCTCATCGATGTCACCATGGGAACGACATTACCAAAGTTCTTGACTCGAATTCGAAAATAACAAACTTGATAATCCTGTCTCCGTATAGCAGAGGGAAATTGTGATAACATGGCTCTTGCTCGCTCGTCATGCGCTCACAAGGCGCACTTTACTGGTATACAGTACAATACATTATCTTTCAGGAATGGATACTAAACAAACTAATGCTCGGGATATGGTTGAACATGTAACAGATAGGATGTTTTAAGTACACAGGTCGTGACTTCATGTTGTTGACCCAGAAGCCGTCAAAAGAATATGTAATAAAAGATCACATTTTACAAGGGGGTCTTTTTTTATTCCTTGGTTTTCGTTCTCAAAAATATCATTGTTGACTTCTTTTTTTTACGGTAAAAGCAGCATTCTGTACGTCACTAGAAAGCTAATAACGTATTCTGTCCAACTGTAGAAAATGCTGAGCTAGGGGAACATCCATATTCAGCAGCAGGCATGAACATTTTACGCTACTAATCCTTTAGAGTACATCAAGTTACATGCTGATGAAAAGATAAACCAAGTATCATTTCTGATACCATACATTGTTAATGGAATTGCATTTTACTGAACAACATTTAAAAATATATTTTTGAATGTATTTTAGAGATCTCAGAAACATTAATAGGAATACTAATCATGCTGTGATTATATAGCCTACCACACTAGTCCTGTTCTGAAGAGTTAATATATATATATCTATCTATCTATATACCTAGGCTGCTTCCCCTAAGGAAAGTGAGGTAGCCGAGACAGGACGACACACTCTCCATTTACTCATCCATTCAAACACATTCATTCGCATCTTATCCCCAAAGGGGAGAACGGACAGATCCTCACCGCACCACACCGCACAAGGGTCAACTGCGCAATGCAATCAGTGACATCCGCAGCAGGGTCCGACAGCAGAACTGCTTTACCCCTACCACATCATAACAGACTCATCCCCTTACCCGCACCTGACCTAACTAGCTGATCAGACCAAATGCGGGAGAATATCCCCTCAGGGCTGCATCATCCCTTATTCATTCACAATTTCTCTCCATTTATTTCTGTCACGCACAGCCACTCTTCCTTGCTCAACAGACATCCCTCTCACATCCAACGCTCTCTTCACACTGTCCATCCATCCTATTCGTGGTCTTCCTCTCACCCTTACACCTCTCACATCAGATCTAGTTATCTTTTTCACCAATCACTCATTATCCATTCTCTCCATATGCCCAAACCATCGCAACACCCTCTACTCAACTCTACCAGCCATCTCCCGAACAACTCCAGTTCTCCTTCGCACTTCATCATTTTGCACCCGATCCATACGCGTCACTCCCCACATACTCCTCAGACACCTCATCTCCATTACATTCAAACTTTTCCTCTCTGCTACACCCATATTCCATGTTTCAGCCCCATATAACGCAGTCGGTACCACAACACCCTCATACAGCCTTCTCTTTACATCCATTCTAAGCGAACGACATTTAAAAACTTTTTTCATTCCTCCCAGCACCTTTCCTACTTCATTTATTCTTAACTTTACTTCTGCATCTATTCTTCCATCCACAGCAACATGTGACCCTAGATATTTAAAACAATCTACCTCCTCAAGCAACTCACCATTCAAAACTATATTCATCCCTCTACCATCTATCAACCTCGTACACTTCATCACTTTACTCTTATTCTCATTTACTTTCAATTTCCACCTTTCACACACCCTTCCAAACTCCTCTACCAACTGTCTCAACCTCTCCTCTGAATCAGTCACCAGTGCAGTATCATCTACAAACAGCAGCTGCTTCAGATTCCACTCTCCACCATCAACATTCACCAGACTCAGACCTCCACCTAAAACTCTTGCATTCACCTTCCTTTCAACACCATCCATGTAAATATTAAACAACCAAGGCGACATCACACATCCCTGTCGCACCCCCACTCTCACGGGAAACCAATCACTCACAGCATTTCCCGCTCTTACACACGCTTTACTATTTACATAAAAACTTTTCACCCCTTTTAGTAACCTACCATCAAGTCCATACAATCTTAAAACAGTCCACAAAGCCTCCCTATCAATTCTATCATACACTTTCTCTAAATCCATAAATGCCCAAAACACATCCTTGCCTTTCGCTAAATACTTTTCACACACTTGTCTCACAGCAAATACCTGATCAACGCATCCCCTCCCTCTCCTAAAGCCACACTGCTCATCACCAATCACTCCCTCTGTACCCTCTCTAACTCTCATAATTAACACTCTACCATACACCTTACCTACAACACTCAACAGACTTATACCCCTAAAACTAGTACATTCATACTTATCACCCTTGCCTCTATACAACGGGACCACACAAGCACTTGCCCAGTCAATTGGCACCATACCTTTCTCAAAGCACACATTCAACACTCTTACTAACCAGTCAAGAATAGTCACTCCACCACCCTTCAGGCATTCCACAGCACACTCATCCATACCTGCAGCTTTCCCTGTTTTCATCTCCTTTACTGCCTTCTCCACTTCCTCCTTCGTGATCAAAGAATCATTTAACTCTCCCAACACATTTATTCCTTGCACCCTTCCATCCACCACAATCTCAGCCACCCTTTCCTCCTCTACATTTAACAATCTTTCAAAATACTCTGCCCATCTCTTCTTTACTGCATCCATTTCAATTAACATCATTCCATCCTCTGATTTTACTCGTTCTTCCTTCCCAGACACTCCCTTTCGCACCCTTTTCACCTCCTTCCAAAACATTTTCTTATTCTGTTGAAAATTCTCTGTCAGCCACCTACCCCACCTCTCATCTGCTGCCACTTTAGCATCACGCACAGCCCTTCTTGCTCTATTCCTCTTTTCCTTATACCTTTCATATGACATCTCAACCTTCCTCTGCAGCCACACTTCATATGCACGTCTCTTCTCAGCCACAGCCATACTTACTTCCTCGCACCACCATTCACTTCCTTTTCTTACACCACCACCCACACGTCTCACACCACACACCTCTTCTGCATGCCCCACCACAGCATTCTTAAACAACTGCCATTCCTCCTCCACGGTGCCATTTTCCCGATCTTTCACTGCGTTCCACTCATCTTTCAATTTCTCCTTATACTCCATCTTTTTCTCTCTTTTATCCAACTCACTCACTTTCAAAACCTCCCTGCCACACCTAACCCTCCTAGCTCTCACCCATCTCTTACCCACTCTTAACTTTCCCTCCACCAGGTAGTGGTCAGACATACCTCCACCCTCCCCTCTCAGAACTCTCACATCCAACAATCTTCCTATTACATTCCTAGACACAACCACAGGGTCCATCAAAGCTCTATCAACAACCCTTCCACCCTCCTGTCTCACCCATGTATACTTATAAATATCTTTCTTCTCAAACAGCGTATTCCCAATCACCATCTCTCGCTCAACACACATCGCTATCATTTGTTCCCCATTTTCATTTTTTCCAGGCACACCATGCATACCAACTACGCCTTCAACTGCTACATTTCCCACTCTAGCATTCAGATCTCCCATCATTACCACATTCACATTCACTCCAAAACTCTGCAGACACTCATCAACATCATTCCAGAAAGACTCCCTCTCTTATTCATCCCTTTCACTACCAGGCCCATATGCATTCACAAACACCCACAACTCACGTTCAAATTTCGCTTTCACCCACATCAGTCTCGATGACACCTCCTTCCATTTAATCACACATTGCTGTACTTCCGGACTCACTAACAAGGCCACACCTTCTCTTGCACTTCCTCTATCAACACCTGACAATCTTCCATTCACACTTCCAAACATAGACTCACCCTTCCCTTTCATCTTCGTTTCACTCAAAGCTAACACATCCATCTTTCTTCTCACAAACATTCTCCCAATCTCCTCTCTTTTAGCCTCAATCGTACTACAACCACGCACATTCATAGACCCAATCTTCAGGGTACGGGGATAACTTCATCCCCCATCCCTTTCTCTGGCCTGTCTCTTTTTAAGAACTAAAAAACATAGGAGGGGGTCCCTAGTCCCCTCACCCCGCCCCTTTTAGTCGCCTTTTACGACACGCAGGGAATACGGTGGCAGTATATATATATATATATATATATATATATATATATATATATATATATATATATATATATATATATATATATATATATTATGCTTACTGACATTTAAGAAAAGTTCTATCACTGATACTTCAAACTAGTGATGTATCGGATATCAAATTTTAGAGCTCCGCGGAGCCGGAGCCGAATATCTATTTCTCATAAAATGCGGTTGCGGATAAAACTGCGGAGGTTAAGATATTAATTTTTGCGGACGCGAACACAACTGCAGATTATTTTTACCTCCATGTCCGCGGTTGTGGACGTGGACGCGGATTTTTTTTCACACATATTACAGTACATTTCTGCAGTATAAAGTGGCGAGTTTCAGCCACACTTAAGTGTACACTTAAGTATGTTACCAGGATGCGGGACGGGGACCCAACTTGTCATGCATTCCACCAACCACTTTCCCCAACCTCCACCCTTGGAAAGTAGCAAACTTTAACTGGTTACTGTTATTGGCTACTCTTGTTAAGCCACAAGCTGCCATATGTAATATTCAAACTTTAGAAGTGGCAATTTTTTCTTCAAAAATAGTCATTTCTCTGCTTTCTCTCCCTGCAAACGGTCCCTCTTTTCATCGTATATAGGCTAACTCTCGATATGCCTATATATTAACATAGCACGTGTGACTATTGCGAGAGATAGATAGAGAGAGAGAGAGAGAGAGAGAAGGAACAATGAGAGACGGAGGGAGGAAGAGAGCTAATAGAGAAGAAAACAGAAAGAGGAAGAGGGACTGGTAGGTGAGAGGAACGAAGAGTTGTGGATGAAAAGGAGAGAGAAGAAGAATTATGACAAAAAGAGAAAGGAGAATATTGGGTGGGTGGAAATCAGCAACCTCTGTGGTTCTTTGACGCGGAGGCGGATTAATATGCGGAGCTTTTATTATCTGAAAACGCGGTGGCGGATAATGATGCGGAGCTTTTGTTGTCTGAGGACGCGGACGCGGATATTAATGCGGACATTATTTTCACTGCGGAGGCTCCGTGGAGGCGTAGGCGGATATCCGATACATCACTACTTCAAACAAGAAAATCATTTATCGTAGCAGTACTTTTGATCGATTTATTATGCAGAGGACTCTGCTGCAACTGCCTGTACCATCCATTTGAATTAATGTTGAAATTGTGGTGTTACTCACTGCTTCACGAAGCTGCATGAAGGTTTAATAGAATGACATGAAGAAAACGCTCGTTACACTAGGTGTATTTTGGTATAATTATAATATGCTGTTCCTAAAATAGAATTTACTCGTGCTGCAAATTTCTAAAATAATCTATAAACTTTTGTAACATACCAGATGATGGATACACTAAATTACTAAATTTCTTTTGTTTCATGTCAAAGGGCTTATACAAGTACAGGATGAGAAAATGAATGAGACAGACTCTCTTTCGAACATTTTTATCTGTGATTAAAGGCAACCATTTTGATTATCATGAGCAAATAAAATCATGGTTTCCATATGTCAGGTAAAACGAACGCTGTTCACACAGATTGTATTCTGTATATAATTTCCTCTTGAGGAAGGGTGACTACTTTCTTCAAATAACGTGCTGGCAAATTATCTTACTGCAGGGTACAAACATAATGTTGAAGCACCTTGTTGGGGAAGATGTTATCTACCAACTGTGTAGATTTGAAGAAGAGAGATCTTTAAAACCATCTGAGATATGACTGAATACTGCAGAAAAGTACAAACGGAGGAAATATGGGGTAAGTTTCTTATATGAATTTATTTTTACTGGATTTCAGGTTGTACTTATTATGTAATTGACTTAGCAAAGTAAATATAACATTGAACATCTTTTCAATAGCTTTTTCAGAACTGAATCACACAGAAAAGTTTTTAAAATCATCATTCTTTCCAATGTACGCTTTTCTCGATCACCATATGAAATGTTACCACAAAGAGTTTAGAGAGAAGCATTTTTTTTTTTTCATGAGAACAAAATATCTATTGTGGCTTATTACCACGTGGAGAACTCATTACTGAGGCACAGTACATGAAACACTGTAATGCATCCAGCTCAGTGGTGGGAAACTAAGAGTGCTACGTAACCATTAAGTCATGAGGTTAAAGAACGATGAGTACATCAGAAATTCATTGATGAATAGTAATAGTTAAGAGAGGCAGTGAAGGAAGAGAACCCTGAGGAACACCACTATTGTTAACTTGAGTAGAAAAGCAGTTAGGTGTCTACAACAAGAGTTATAGTACGATCAGAAGGGACACCTATGATGAAGACACAGATGAAATTATTGTATCCATAAGTGGGCTGATTAGAATGCAAAGATGTTCGCTGGATCGTTCGAAGCCGATTGACAGTTCTCATCGACATATCAAAAGGCTGATGACCTGGAATCTGATAGGAATGTAAGATCCCAGTGTAGCACCACTGACAGTTCCCACACTTGAGGGCAAATATAAAGATTCTGAAAAGAAATGTGCTTTAGATTTTTCCAGCCAAAGATGGGCCCCAAAACCTCGGACATTAAAGGTATTAAGACGCTTTATGCAGTGATAAGGGTCGTTACCCATATTTGGAACAGGCTAATGAGAGCAAATTTTGTACAAGACGGATACGTGCAAGTTGACACAGATGCAAGAATTTTTAGGCAAGGTGTCAACATAAAAGTTCTGTTCTTGAGGGCAATAGGAGAGACTCTGTCATTACAGTATGCCTGTTAATATTAGACCAGACAGGGAAGAGAGTAGTTTTTTTAACCCTATAATATCAGGCATATAAAAGTTTGACGAGGGTGGGAGTTGGAGAAAAAAAACATCGGAATCGTCCAGACCGGGAATGGAAGTAAATTCTGTGCGTAAGAGTTTAATTTTAAAAATGACATAGCAACAAAGAAATCTGAGAGAGAAAGAGAGAGAGAGAGAGAGAGAGAGAGAGAGAGAGAGATGGAACTAACTGGATACCTCTTTAACAAGACAGTAGGAGGAATGGGGAGGGTTTGTACTGGAAAGTTTGTTTTTCATTCACTCCTTTATTGCACAATCAGGAATGCAGGGACTTGGGGCAAGGCTGCTTGCTTCTAACATTTAAGGCCAGTGAGCACTCCCCAACCCCCTTTTATATTTGCATTATATAAGTAATATATTCCATCCACTCCACGGATCTAAAACCCTTACTGTCCACATCAAGTCTCATCACCTTAACTCTATAGACCTCTTGACATCTATTTGATTCTATGAGTTACCACCCAGTACTGCAAATGGTTTCCTGGGTTACTGTAAACTATTTGGACTGTGTGTCAGTGCAGTCACATAAATGCAGCACCACATCAAGCAAATGGATGTTGAGTGCCTCTACCTACATGTTGATGTTCATTGCACTTTGGAAACTTTTTTTAGGAAGACGAAAGATAGACTTGGCATGATTACTACAAGAAACTGATATGACTAAGAGTTGTGTCCGTGTGTACTGAAGACCACCTCTGTGTTTACTTGTGGACAGCATTAGAGCAAATATAACTGAACAAAAGGTTGTTGGTATTACTGTAACAAATTATTATTATTATTATTATGATGATGATGATGATGATGATGATGCCCTCCCTACTTGGCTGCCAAATACAGGGGCATAGCTGCCATAAACTGAAATAAGTTAAAATTCTAAAAAGGGAATATAATAAAATAAAATAAAAGCAAACTAAAAAAAAAAAACTTTCACCTGATCACTGTCTATCTATCTGTATACCTAGGTTGCTTCCCCCGAAGAAAGGGGGGTAGCCGAGACAGGACGACACACTCCCAATTTACTCATTCACACACACACATTTATTCATATCTTAGCCTCAAGGGGAGAAGGGACAGATGCTCACTGCACCACACAGCACAAGGGTCAACTGCACAGTGCAATCAGCCACATCCACGGCAGGGCCCAACAGCAGAGCTGGTTTACCCCTGCCACATCATAATGGACCCATCCCCTTACCCACACCTGACCTGATCAGCTGATCAGACCAAATGCAGGAGAATATCCCCTCAGGGCCACATCACCATTTATTCATTCACAATTTCTCTCCAGTCATTCCTATCATGTGCAGTCACTCTTCCTTGCTCTACAGACATCCCTCTTGCACACATCCCAATCACAAATTTAAAAATTAAAACACAAAGGAACTTAACCCCCTCGTGCACGATGATGCAATACAAGTCAAAGTGCTTGCGGTCTGAAGAGTAACCGATGACGCAGTGTGACGCAATTTCCCTATAAATGATAGTAGAACCTTTTCCTGCGGCTGAAAGTGCGTCAAATTTTGTTGAGTCATAGGTTAGGGTGGCCAGATCTGAGGGAAATATATGGCAAGACCCACGAGCCTGTCACAACGAGAAGCGGGCTATTATTAGCTCAGTGTCCTCGCAGCAGTCAGGCGAGGTGGGTGTGCTAGCATGCACCCAGCCATTTTATTCCTCATTTTCCATTACATCACCCATCCATACCTTATGTGTATTAGAGTGATAGTGTGTTATGTAGTGCAGTGTGTCAATGAAGAAGGTGTATAAGTGTTTTTAATATATTTTCAGAGAAATCCAAATTTCTAATCCATAACTGCTCGTGACCATCCCTTGTCAATACTAAAGTAACCACGACGGCAGGGAAAGGATTATCCAAGGAAGAGTGCCAGAAATATTTATTCAGTGAAACTGAAAATGAGAAAGACACAGACAAAGAATCTGGGAAGAGTAATTTTGAGAGTGACTGGGGTGAGGGAGAGAGAGAGAGAGAATGAGGCAACGTGATAAACCTCCCTCCACCCTCTGCTGTCAAGGCTACCTCCACTACCATCACCACTACCACCACTGCCACCACTGGTACCACCACTGGCACCACCACTACCACCATCACGACGGAGACAGCTGTCTCTTATCACCACCTCAAATAGACACACACACATCACAGATAATCACACACACACAAAGGCTGTGATCGTACCTTTCCTCCTCTCTGCAACTCCATCTCTACCTTCTGGAAGCATTACAACACTGCTAGAGGATGTGAGTAACCAGCTTATTTGTCTAGTTTTTATATTATGTATATATAAGGTATAAATGAGGCCCAGCATTCCATAAGGGCAAAGCACCATGCCAGCTGAAACCTGTTCTTTTCCACCAGCTGCTTCCTCAAACACTACCCTATGACTGCAAAAAGTCGCTTTACCCATTTCTGATTAGTGCAGTAAGGGTGAAAGTCTGAAGTGAGCAAAACGTCTTTGTGCAGTCATAGGGTAATGTTTGAGGGAGCAGTTGGTGGATATAAAACAGGTTTCAGATGGTATGGCGCCTTGCCCCTTGTGGTGTGTAGGGCCTCATAATGTGTGTGTGTTTACTATATATTCTCACAGGGTAAATGTGGTGTATTTCATTGCTTTTCTCTCAGGCAATTTACTCGGAAAGTATAGGTCACATCATAAATCCGAAGAAACCTTGAGCAAGCTGATGATTTTTTATGCATAATTTTGTAAAGCAAAATAACTTTTGTGTGCAAATTATTTAAGGAAAAATTTTGAAACACAAACATACTCAGCTTACAGGCACGAGCTTCCGTGCTCATACCACACCCAACCCGTCCTAACTTTTCAAAATTCATTTTCTCAATAACAGTAAGGGTTTTAACAATGTCTCTTATATCATGGGCTTCCTTAGCCTTTGGGCTACAAAACTATCAATAATTTACATGTATGTTTGTTACAGTGTCAATAATAACATATGAAATGATAAACATCAGACATTTTTTGGCGATTTTTTAGTTTTTTTTCTATTTACTCGAAAACTATTGGGCGTATCAAATTGCCATGGTCCTCATTAGAAAGCTCATGAAATTCTGCAGATAGACATATACTTTGCAACTTTACGTCTCAGGAAAAATTTTGTGCAGTGATGTTGGAAAGTTATTTGAAGCTAGTTTTCACCTAAATAAGGTTTAGTCTCACTTCATTTCTGTACATTTATTTATGTTTTATGTTTTTTTTTTGCTTATAAACATCAGCGAAGATGATGGGCTACAATTTATAACAATATAAGCATTTTCCGAGGGTAAATTTGGCCTTAGAAGGAGGAGCGGAGGCAGCTTAAGCAGTGTTTTGATTCTGTGCTTGGCTCGGAAACTTATTGGAAATTTATGGTGCGCGAGAGGGTTAAAAATATCAAATTTCTTGAAGGAGGCCCACCTCCTCCAGAAACTCAACAACCCTGCAGCTGGGGTGGCAGGAGTCCCATCCCAGTGCCAGAGACAGCTGAAAACTGCCTTCACTATCCCAGTACTGGGACAAAGAGCATGCACAGATGTGCCCCAGACTAGGACACTCGACAGGCAAGTACTGAACAATCTGGGGGATGAGGCAGTCCTCACAAAAGCACTCTTGGGACCACTTCGTATGGTGGCAGAGCGTCAGCCAGATGTAGCCGATCTGGAGGTAGCAAAACACCCTGTCTGCTCATCTAGGCATTTGGAGGTAGGCCCAGGGGAACAGGTGCAGTGCAGTGACACACATTTTCCTGTTCCCCTCAGTCATCTCCCATCTTCACTGCCAGCTAGTCTGAAGAGCAGCACAAATCGTGGTAAAGTAGCTGATGTGAGGAAGAGCAAAGGCAAGATTCAGCAGCTCAGGTTAAACAGCCAACTGAGCCACCTCATCGGCCTGCTCTTTGCCACACTCCCCTACATGTATGTGTTTTTTTTTTTTATGTGTCTGACTCCGGGCAAAGGCTTCAAGGCTATATCTTGGGGGCAGTATTATCAGCACTCTACGTGCTGTGTGCCAAAGAGCGGAGAATCTCCACGGCATGGGAACAAGAGACCCTAAGGCACTGATTGAAGATAAGACCAAGGAACTGGTGAGACTCCACCATATCCAGGCAGCAACCATCCAGGTAGAGGTCTGGATCTTCATAGTGACCTCTGCAGTGGCAGAAGTGCACCACTTTGGTCTTCAGCAATGAAAGCAGAAGCCCGTGAGCAACATAATAATGAGAGACATGGTCCAAAGTCCCCTGGAGATGGTGATCCATGGTAGACATTTGGACCCCGCCAAAGAGATCAAAATTGTTGTCCACATATAAAGTAGCAAAGACATATAGTGGCAACACCAAAGTGATGCCGTTGATGACCACAGCAAAGAAAATGACACTGATGACACTCCCTTGTGGGACAGCTGCCTCCTGAGTTCCTTCTGCAGAGTATCAACCACCTGCACACATATAACCATCTCATTGAAATTCCTACAAAAACTTGGGGAGGTGTCCGATTGTCCCCAGAGTGGAGGGTGTCCACGATACCATATTGTCACACAGTATCATAGGCCTTCTCCAAACTGAAGAATACTGTAACAAGTGCTGTTCACAAAGGAAGGCCTTGCAAACAGCAGACTCCAGCCAGATTAGGGCATCTGACATAGAGTGAAACTTGCAAAAGTCACATTGTGATGGAAACAGATGACCCCCCATGCTCAAGTAGATAGACTAACTGAATATTGACCAACCACTCCAAAAGCTTGCATACTCATGAAGTCAGGAAGATTGGCCAAAAACCAGTCAGGGATGAGTGGTCCCTCCCAAGCTAGTGGAAAGCAAGCATGATAGCAATCCACCAGGACTCTAGAATGGAACCGTCAGACCAAATCCTATTATAAAGACCGCGAAGAAAGTCCATGCCTCGTGCACCCAAGTGTTAGAGCATGGTGTACGGGATATCATCCACATCAGGGGCGTTATCTGCGCACAACACTACGTGGAGTGCTTCTCATGCTGTGAAAATATGTTGTAGAATTCACCTGCCCTGGAGAAGTTCAAAGAGTGGCCTTCAATAACAGCTCAATGAGCTTGGAATGCTGGTGAAACAGCAGCATGACTGGAAACTGCAGAGAAAGCAGTTGCTAAGGATTCCACCACAGATACAGGATCTGAAATAACGATCCCGTCTACCTGGAGAACAGGTGGAAGGCCCGCCACCTCTGTCAATGGTGTACAAAAACTAAGCAAAGAGACATAGGCACACCAAGAAGAACAGTGGGACTGCTTCACAATATATTGAAACCTCATCTTCACCCAGCTAAACTCACCTAGTGTGAAATCACATGGACAGCACTTGTAGCATTTTAAGGCAAAACACTTCTATCACAGGGCAGCCTTTCACCCATCCGACCACCAGGAGGCTGGACATCACACAAAGAGGCCAGACGTCCAAGGAATTGAGGCAAGGCTGGTGACAATGAGAGTCGCAGAAAAGAAATCCGTGACCTTCTCCAATGAGCCAAATTCTTCAATTGAGACACTGAATTTGGTCAGTTACCTGAAATGGGGCCACCTTGCCAGAGCCAAGCATCAACGGCGAGGCACTGGGGGTGGCAGGGCACACATGAACGAAAAGTGGATGGGAAAGTGATGGCTCCTGTGGGGGTCATAGTCCACCTCCCAAACAAAGTCTGCTTGTACATCAGGAGAGCACAGGGAAAGGTCCAAACATGAAAAAGCAGTCTGAACGTGGAAATGAGTGAACACATCTGCATTGAGGATCCCCATTTCAAGCTCAACTACCATGCGCAAGAGGAGCTCACCCCTGGGATTGACGCTGTAGTCACCCCACATGGGGTTTCTACCATCGAAATTGCCATGCAGGAGACAGGCCATCAGCAGCTGACCAACCAGATAGTGAATGGCTTGCACTGACGGATCAGCTGACAGTAGAACCCACACACACACACACTCCAGTCAAAGTAGAGCTGAACTACAGTCACCTGAATTGAGGTAACTAGTGAAAAAGAAACACAGGAGATACCCATCAGAGTGTAAATCACATACAGTAGGCTACCTGCCAGCCGAACCACCACCAGCAAGAGGAGGTATAGCGACACCCACATACCCAGGGAAGGATGGCAGCACGGATTCACCTAGCATCATTTCCTGCAAACACATACAAAAGTAAGGGCTGGCAGAAGCCTGCCTCTGCTCTTCTTCCCAGTTGACTCGGAGACTGCAGCAATTCCATTGAAGGAATACCTGCTCCAAACCTATGAAGAGGAATGCCAAGTCTCCATAGAATAAGACCCACCACATGCTGGAGGATCAGTCGTTGTCTCTTTGGAGACAGAACTCTGGCAACTGTCAACTCCAAAAAAAGCCTCACTGGCTGTATGTGCCCGGGAATACTAAGCAGAAGACTGCGAGGCCTGGCCTCATGAAACCTCATGCCTTGGTTTACCACATGGTGAAAAGATAGCTCTAGGAATACAGCTTCTTCTTTTAACCCGTACTGCACGAGAGACATAGGTCCACATCCCCCTCTAAAACACCAGGATGTAGATTTACGTCCTGCGGCATTGAGAAGTCATTGAAAGCAACCAAAGTAAAATGGAAGGTAATAACATATCTTGCTAACTTCATACATTTCTCCACTACACTTATAACACTGATTTGGGAGTGCGGGAGGTGAGCGACAGTCTTCCCATGGTCACAGCCACTCTGCCCTCTCATTAATCTCAAAGATTTCAGAGGTCAAGTGGCACCAACCTGACTTGATTCAACCAACTTTCTGGCTTTGGTGATTACTTTTATTAGTGCCAGGGATCTTATATTTATGTACTAAGCCCATTTAGCTGGAAAAAAAATCCAAAATTGTCCGATGTAGTGGAGTATCAGTTTTTTTTTTTTTTTCCCCAGCATGGCACAGGTTAAGGGAGACCTTAACCCATCTGGGTTATTCTCTTCCCATCTTGGAGACAAGCTTTTTGTCCCCAGCCTCAGTAGGCTTGGGTTTTTCCTGCACAATACCCTCAGCAGCAGTGGCAGGTGTCGAACGGAAAGGGGGTTACTTGGTGTTGCCACCGTATTTTTGGGACAGGGCTCTTCCGAGTCCAAAATCACTGGAGGCCCTCATCCACTTCGGTTTCTTCAAAGCAAGTACTTTGGGGGAAGGGGAAGCCCCGGAATTTGCTGCCTTGGCAACTCTTCCGGAGCAGCACCTAGGGAAAATGCCTACAGAAGGGCCTTGGATGGATGCAGGAGGCATCATGCCATGAGGCGTGGGAGGGGCCAAGGATGGAGGGTGACCTTTTTGAAGTATCTAGGCATAGGTTATGTCGTGACAAATGTGGCGGTACAGAGCATGCTTCTTAGCCTACCGAATAGAACACTGGTCTAAAACCTGTGGGGCCAGGATCTCTTTCTCAAATTGTTAAGATTCACTTTGCTTTGAAGAAGCAGAATGCTGCAACCCACCGCAGTTAACACACTTTGTGGTGCACGAGACAGAATCATCATGGACCACATTGGTGCAATTCACAGACCTAGGGAAAACCATCCTTAGCCCACTGACAGGACTTAGAAGTGTGGCCAAAATTATATCAATGGAAAAACCTCTGAGGCAAGAGTACATGTATCTCCACTCAGAAGGTGTACTGTCTATTGTCCAAGGATGAAGGAAGTTGACTATGACCGAAAGTGACATAAAGAGATGAGGTGGAATAGAAAACCCCTCCAGACTTCTTCAGCACCCTGTCAATCCTCACCACTCCTTGGTCCGTTTGATGAGTTCCCTGACGAGGTAGCACATAAACTCCTGCGTGAAGACTACACCCTTAATGAAATTTAGGAACAAGTGAGGCTGCACCTTCACATGGGTTCCATTGGGTACCTTCATGACAACCAACATCACACTTTGATCCAGTGTCACGACCTCGGCCAGAAGGCTGCCTTCAGAATACAGTGAAACCTTCAGCACCAAATCTGCTTGAGCTGACATTTCCCTAGTCAGACAGAAGACGTGCCCATCAGAGAGCTTGCTTCAATCAGATACCCTGACCATGAGAAAACATTTGAAGCTCACAATCTCATAGACTCCAGAGAGTCATTGAATCAGGGCACATACCTGACTTACAACTCCAGTGCCCCTTTGACCCATGTGCACTTCCTTTTTCCTTGTTCTTGATTTATTTCCTACCATCCTGGATGCGAGGTCCCTGGCCCCACCCGATGGAGCACCAACCTTGTTACCTTCATCTCCAGAGGGGGATATACCTAGTCTTCTGGGGCTGAACCCCATCATTCCCCTTGGAAGGTGACATAATTTCTTGAGGCTCAGCCCCACCACATCCCCCCAGAGGATGTTACCTTATCAAGAGGCTCAGCCTCTTCTGCCCCAACAAGGAGGAGCATTTCCAAGGGGGATTCTTCCCCACCCTTTAAGACAGGAAGACATAAGACAGGAACTGGAGCCCAGGCGACCTCCACCTGCTCATCCCCGGGTGGAGAGGGATAAGTCATGAGTTAGTTCATCCCAGGGACCAGCACATCAAACTTCGGGGGGCATCCAAGAACATGGGTAGGCAGGCTGACTCAAGGAGAGGGTGCCCACGTGGGACCCTCTGTAAATTTCAGGGCCGCCCAAATACTGGGGACACTGCTACCATATAGCCTTCTCTGGTGGGGGAGCTTCAGGTTCTCTTTTTGCCTTGAAAACCAAGGACTTGTTTGTATTTTTTTTCTTGTTTTTCTCATAAAATTTCTCATCTGACTGATATGGCCTTAGTGGCCACAGGACACCGGCCCCTCAGGAAAACAGTCACCAAGCGCCCACACACGACATATTGGAATATCCACCCTAAGTGCCGCAGTGACAAAGACCAAGGCAGCCAACCACCCCACACAGCCCTGCCCCAGCCATGGGGACCTTACCCAGAAAACTGGTTGGGGAAATAAAATTGTGTAGTAGAGGTCTGTAAAGATAGCGGTGAAGTTTGGGGAAGGGAAAATGGCGATGAGAGAAGAAAACTAGGTTGACAAAATAGAAGACAACTTGGGGCACTGGGGAACCTACCACCACTGCCAGCAACAACAGGTCCTCGTATAGAGAAATGAGAAAAGAGAAGAGGCAGAACAAAAAATGAGGAAGGAAGGGGAAAATGCAACAGTAGGAGAAGGAGGAGAAAACCAGGGCGATCAAAAGAGGAGACCCCCCAGGGCACTCAGGTTCGGGAAAGGTGTGCAACTCTCTGAGCACTGGCGATAGCATGGACCCAAAAGCCACTCTGTCAACAGCACCACCTTGTGGGGTACTGAGACTAAAAGAATACAATGAAATTTTACATGTTTGAGAAAATAACCTGAGTAATATGTATCACACTTTCAGAAGGCTTTCAGTCATGAAAACATTGTGATGGTCAAGTGGTTACAGAACTGCTCTCCTGCCAAAAGGACGCGAGTTCAGTACCAGGATGAGGCAGAGAATAACTTCAGTATTTGAGTCTCATTAAAACACTTTACTGATCTTCCGCAAGATCCATTGACATATGATAAAAACACCCCTACTAAAACCACAGTAGTTCTAAATGAGACGGCCTTAACAAGGTCAGTATTCAGTACCGATGCTGGATATTAGTCCCGAATCGATAAGTGGAGGTGTTGGCAAGTAGGGCTCATGAGCTTTAGGGAATGGGACTGTTAAGTCTGTGTTCAGAGTCCGACACATAAAAAATAATGGTTTTATCCTAGTGAAGGAAAGCTGTTGTGGGTGTCAACTGATGAATGGGGCTTCCCAGCTCCACAAATCATTGCTATAATAATGGATTTTGTATTTGTGCCTTTTCCTCCTAGCTCACCACATAAGGTAGTTTGCTGATATTTTTGAAAGCTAATTTTAGAAAGAAACTCGAAATTCTAGACATACATTACATGTTATGCGAATGTGAGCCGATGGAAGGTTTAGGCTAACAAGAACTATCCTTGTAAGTCTCACATGCAGCAAATTCGGTTATTAAAAATTGATAAGCCTAAGTTGGCCAGATATTTTCTGCATCTGTTGATACATTTTGTACTTTAATTCAACCTGATTATTTTTAGGCAAGAAAAAAGGAGCCAACGGCGAAGAGCCCACAGGATTTCTCCCCCAAAGAAAAAATAAAAGCAAAATAACAAATAGCCAAATACCAGATTCATTTATTTTGAGAGGCCTGAACACACTGAGTTTAAAGGACTTGAGGTCGTAAGAAGTATAAAATACTGAGCTTCCAGATTTAACCTGTTGCATACATGAAGGACTGGGAGTAATGGTTAACTCATGCATTCAAGAGTTAGACAGAAAAAGGAGGATTTTTTTTTTTTTTCACACCTGACGTAGTGGAGGGGTGCGTGCAGACAGTTCAGAAGAAATGCAGTGACCATTGAAGTAGCAATAGAGAAAAAATAAAGATGCAACAGTGTGGCGAAGAGACACAGTTTAAAGGGAGCCAGTAAGAGGAGAGGAGTTAATGAGACGACAAGCCTTAGACTACACCTTGTTGAGAAGACCTGCATGCCAGGAAGCTCCCCACATAATTATGAGAGTTGTATTCGACACAGGGGCAAATAAAACCCATGTAAGTCAACAGCTTTGCGAAAGTAAAGAAGGCATGGAGTTGGCATAGCACACCTAATCTCTTGGACAAAGATTTTACAAGAGAAGTAATATGATGTATCCAAAATAAATCCCAAGAAAATGAAACGCCAAGTATGTTCAAAGATTATTATTATTATTTTTTTAATGCTAGGAAGAAGGAACCAAAGGCCACGAGCCCGCAAAAACTGTTCCTTCCAAGAGAAGAACAAAATACAAGAGAGAGCCAAATTCAAGATCCGATCATTTCGAGATGCCTGGACACACTGCGTTTGAAAGACTGGAGATCATAGGAAGCAGGAAATACAGACAGAGGGAGACAGTTCCAGAGTTGACCTGTTGCATAAATGAAGGACTGGGAGTAACGGTTAACTCTTGCATTAGAGAGTTGGACAGAAAAGGGATGAGAGTTTGCTGCTAGACAGGTGCTATGCGTCCGTCGTAGAGGTGGAGGAATGAATGCAGACATTTTAGAGGAGCAGCAACCATTGAAGTAGCGATAGAAAAGAGATAAAGATGCAACACTGCGGCGAAGACACAGAGGTTGAAAGGAGCCAGTAAGAGGAGGAAAGTTGATGAGACGAAATGCCTTTGACTCCACCCTATTGAGAAAAGCTGTATGTGGAGAACCTCCCCACACATGCGAGTTGTACTCCACACAGGGACGGATAAAACCCGTGTATAGACTCAACAATTGTGCAAGGGTAAAAAAGGAACGGAGTCGGCTTAGCACACCTAATCTCTTGGAAGCAGATTTTACTCTCTATCTATCTATTGCCAGATGCCTCAATCCCGTTTGGGATGGCCACAAACTAATCGCCTCCACGTCGCCCTGTCCCCTGCCATTTCACTGCCCTGCTCCCAACTCACACCCCCCTCTCTCATATACCTCTCCACCCCATCCCTCCATCTCATCCTCGGCCTCCCCCTCCCTCTTCCCCCCTCCACCTCACTCACATACACTCTCTTCGTCAGTCTCTCACCCTCCGTCCTCTCCATATGGCCAAACCACCTCAGTGTGTTCCTCATAATGTTTACTATCACATCCACATCCACACCACAACGCTCCTTTATATCCTCATTCGTCAGCCTGTCTCTCCATGTGACTCCACAGGCTCCTCTTAAATAACTCATTTCCTCTGCTCTCACTCTTGACTTGTGTCCTTCCAACAACGTCCAAGCTTCACTTCCATACGTTAGAGTTGGTATCACAATACTGTCATGTAGTAACTTTTTCACTTACATGCTCACTTCCCTGTTTCTTATCACTGCTTTCAAAGAACCAGCAACCTTTCTTCCCTGCTGTACCCTTTCAAGCACTTCACCCTCCAAACCTCCATCCTTACTCATCACACTACCCAAGTACTTAAACGTACTCACATTTTCCAATTCCTCACCATCCAACCTTGCTGTACATTCACTGATTTCACCTCTCTCAAAGACCATCACTTTACTCTTCCCTACATTAACCTTTAGATTCCGTTTCTTACACACTCTCCCAAACTCATCCACCAAGCCTTGCAGCTCCCCTTCCTCTTCACTCAACAACACAGTATCATCTGCAAACAACAGTACAGGGAGTTTCCAAACACTATCCTCTCTCACCAGGGCCACTCCAACATCCACTACCCTACCTTGTACTTCCTTTATTACCCCATCCATGTACAGATTGAACAACCATGGAGACATGACACATCCCTGTTTCAACCCAACCTTCAAAGAGAAAAATTCACTTAGTTCACCATCCACACCCAAAGCAGCCTTCGCACCATCATACATACTCTTCACAGCATTCAACAACTTCCCATCTACTCCGTATATTCTTAATACTTTCCACAATCCTTGTCTGTCCACCCTGTCATATGCTTTCTCCAAATCCATGAAAGCCGCATACAACTTCTTTCCTTTCTCTAGAAACTTTTCCACTAAAGATCTAAGAATGAATATCTGATCTACACAACCTCTTCTCTTCATAAAGCCTCCCTGTTCTTCTCCAACTAATTCCTCTGTCCTTTCTCTAACTCTGCCAATAAGTATCCTACCATACACTTTTCCTATCATACTAAGAAGACAAATGCCCCTATGATTACCACACGCTTCTTTTTCCCCTTTTCCTTTGTACAAGCGAATAATTATACCTGACTTCCAATCCTCCGGGACTCTACCTTTCTCCCTGGCCAATCTGCACATCTTCCACATCCATTCTACTACTATCTCTCCCCCATGCTTCAGCATTTCACCACACACTTCATCAATTCCTGGGGCTTTCCCCAATTTAACTTTCTTCATTGCTTCCACAACTTCTGTCCTACTGATTTCTTCCTGTCTTCTCACCTCCCTCCTTCTCCCAGCCATTCCCCAGCCATTTATACTCGCATTACTTCCATCCTGTATGTTCAATAATTCCTTAAAGTGTTATCTCCATCTGCTCACTTTTTCTCCCTTCTCCACTAGTAATCTACCATTTTTATCTTTCACTCCCCTACTAACCTCACTTCCACCCTGTCTTACTCTCTTCACCTCTTTCCAGAACATTTTCTTACAGTCCCTCCACTTTACACTCAAATTCCTTCCAAATTCCTCATCCACTCTCTTCTTACTCTCTCTAACTAATCTTTTCACCTCTTTCTTTCTTTCTGCATAGGACTCTCTCTTCCGCCTCTCAACCTCTTCCACGCCCTTATTTCTCATCCATTCATTGTATCCTTTCTTCTTTTGTGCCACAGCCTGTCTCACCTCTTCAGTCCACCACGCTGTTCCTTGCACCCCCCTCCGTCTTCTCTTCCTCCCACACACCACATCACATGCTGCACATATTTCTTCTGTAAATATCCTGCACACACCTTCCACGTCCCCCATCTGCTCCAATTCATATTTGCCCAATCGTTCCTCCACTTCTCTCTTATACTCTGCCTTTTTCTCATCCTCTTGTAACCTTTCTACTCTCCTTGCAACTACTCCTTCCTCTCGTCTTTCCCTTCTTCTATTCCTCCATCTTACTTTGATCCTAATTCTGGCCACCACCAAGTAGTGGTCAGAAAGTCCACTTACCCAACCTCTATAAGCTCTTGCACCCATTACACATCTTCGTATCCTTTCATCCACACACACATAATCAATCATTGCCTTCCTTTCATTCAGTTCACCACCCACCCTTCTCATCACTCGCCATGTATACCTGTGGATCATTTTATGCCTGAAGAGGGTATTGGCTATCACCAACCCCCTCCCAGCACAAATGTCCACTAATGCACTGCCATTCTCATCTATCTCAGCAGGCACACCCTACTCACCAACTATTCCATCCACCTTCACATTCCCTACTTTACCATTCATATCACCGATCAAAAACACTCTATCATTCCTTCCAAACTTTTCCATGCACACTTCCACATTTGTCCAGAACTCTTCTCTCACTCTGCTAGCACGATCTTGCGTTGGCACATACACACACACAATCGCCCACATTTGTATTCCAACTTACAACTTTACCCACACAATCCTTGACCCAACTGATCCATACTGTCTTATGCTCTTCTTCCATCTTTTACTCACAACTATACATACTCCTTCCTTTGCCCTCTCATTCTCACCTACTCCTGCACATATACCCCATCCATACTCCCATTCTCTCACACTTTCTCCTCTCCATTTTGTTTCAGTTATTCCACATACATCCACTTTCGCACCCTCAAGCATCTGGACAGTCTCTCTCTCTTTCACCTCATCATTCGCTCCTCTTACATTCCATGTAGCTATTACCAAGTCCTTTGTCCGGTCCTGGGTCGTCATCGTTAGGTCAGTCCTTGTCCGAGGCTTCTTGTTTGTTTTTTTAGTTAGTTGTTTTCCGGGGAAGGGCACTAACCCTCCGCCAACCCTGTTAGTCGCCTTTTAAGACAAGCAGGGATACTGGGGGAGTATTCTTGAAAAACTCCCCTACCCCCAGGGGGCAGCAGATATTACAAGAGATGCAATATGATCTTTCCAAGATATTGTTAAATAGTAAAGGATGGGCCTAGTCGTGCAAAAGATTTTTGTGGGTCGAATAACGTAGATGAATAGAAAGAAGAGAGTTGGCGATAGGACCGAATCCTGAGGAACACCACTATTGATAGCTCTAGGAGAAGACTGGTGACCGTCTACAACAGCAGCTATAAAACGACCAGAAAGGAAGCTGAAGATGAAAGTACCGATAGAAGGACAAAAACTGTCAGAGGGCAGTTTGGAAATTAAAGATTTATGCCAGACTAGATCAAAAGCCTTTGAGATGTCGAGCGCAATGGCAAAGTTTCGCAAAAACCCCGAAAGGAGGATGACCAGGAGTCTGAGTGGAAGGTGAGAAGATCGCCAGTAAAGCATCCCTGGTGGAACCCATACTGGCGATCAGAAAGAAGCCCATGATAGGAAAGTTCCTTTAATTTTTGTTAAGAATAGATTCAGACACTTTAGAAAGAGAGGATGTTAAAGCTATTGGGGTATAGTTAGAGGGCTGGGAATGGTCAACCTTCTTTGGGACAGGCTGAAGGAAAGCAAACTTCCAGCACGAAGGAGAGGTACAAGTCAACAGAGGCAAAAGTGTTTACCCAGGCAGGGTGTAAGCACAGACGGACAATTCTTGAGGATAAAAGAAGAGACCTCATCAGGCCTACATGCCTTGGTAGCATTGAGGCCAGTAAAGGCAGAAAGTAGTATATTAACTGAAGAAATTTTAATGTCAGACATGAGGAAGACAAAAGGGGGAAAGAAATGGAGGAAGAGCACCAGAGCCATCTAAGGTGGAATTGGAGGAGAAAGTCTGAGCAAAGGGTTCTGCTTTTTCAGTAGAAGAAACAGTTGCAGAAGTATCAGAGCAAATAAAAATGGAGGGAGGGAGATGATGTTAAGTTGTTAGATAGGTTTTTGGCAAGGTGTCAGAAGGAGCAGGAAGAATTTGAGCGGGAGAGATCAGAGAATTTAGTACGAAAGATATTATTATTAGCAAAGCAGAGAACAGACAGCACGGTTGTAGGCAGTGACGTCATAGAGCAGAAAGTACATCAAGTGAAGAAATTTTAATATTACTCATGAGGAAGTCAGAATGGGAGAAGAGATTGAGGAATCGTCTACGGTGGAATTGGAGGAGAAAGTCTGAATAAAGAGTTCTACTTTATTTTTTGAAAAAACAGTTACAGAACCATGAAAGCGGAAGAAAGGGGGTAAGGTGATAAAGTTGTTAGAAAGGTTTCTTGCTAGGTATCAGAAGGACCGGGAAGAATTTGAGCCGGAGGGTTCAGGGCGTTTAGTACGAATGGAATTATCATTAGCAAAGCGGAGAACAGGCCGCACTGTTCAGGCAGCGACATAATAGAGATGAGATTCAGGGGTGGGTTGCTCCAGTACCTTTTGTGGATCTTCCTCTTGTTGTGTACAGCATTAGAACATGCGTGATTAGACCAAGATTTTTTCCATTAGTCACGGGATGAGAGAAAGGAATGTATGTTTCCATGTCCGAGAGAATAACCTCCGTCATGTGCAAGGCACACTCAGATGGCTCTTGGCTACAGAAGCAATAATCATTCCAGGGAAAATCAAACAAGTTCTGCTTTAAGGCCTCCAAATTAGCAGCTCTAAAGTGCCACAGTCACCATTTGTTCACCGTACTGCAATGCTAACTATTTAACGTGTATAGATACTGATGCCCACACTCTCTGTGGTTATATATACACTGAAATTATCACTTCTTCCACTTAGTAGCTAATACCTGTAATGCTGTGATACATCTTAATGAAATGATTCACCAAACTTTTCTGTCTGTTTGAATAGAAGCTTTTGTGGAGTAACTCAAAATCAAATATTGTACATTTTTTCTTTGACATACAATTTGTGGAGGCACCTGGTAATATAGGTGTCTTGTCCTTCTTGTTAACACCATTAGCCTATATTTACTGAGGTGACAGATGGAATGAATTCAATCAATACAAAATTTACTTTAGCCTAAGCTTTCATGGGTCACACTATGATGGTGGCTATGTGAGTGATTTAGTGATGAGAATAGACAAACATTTCCTGAGTCTGAGCCCAGAATGTCAGCCTACAAAGGGTACCAATGGGAGATGGTAGCATACTCGGCTCAGTGAACCCACACCCTTCTTGGGTCATCTCCCACAGGAGGTAGGAGGAAGTGGCAAATTTCCAGATCTTAGCTGTTATGCATGGCCATAGTTTTTTTTTTTTTTTTTTTTTTACCAGGGGACACTATTTTGCACAGCATTAATCCTACACTCAAAGCAGGTTATATTGCCCCCGTGGGGATGGGGCCCCCTGGTACTCCTGGCTAAAACCGTTATGTACGGCCCTAGTTTTGTTTTTACCTATGAACACGAAATTTTGCAGAGTGGTAGACCTTCACTTGGACCAGGTTTTATACAGGGTGGGACCCCGAGGGCAGGCTATCCCTAACAGTCCAAGTTAAAGCCGTTAAGCATAGCCAATTTTTTTTTTTTTTTTTTTTTTTTTTTTTTTTTTACCTAGGTAACACGAAACTTTCACAGTGGTATCCTTCTCGCGGACCCAATTTTAAGCAGGCTGGAACCTCCTGTGGGTATCCCTGGAGGAGCAACGGCATCGCTGTTTACTAAGGAGCACGAAATTTTTGCAGTGTGCCCTAGACCATTTTTCAACCACAGTGAAACCTCTAAAGGACACTACCGCTCCCCCATTACATCACGATTTCTTCCTCCTTGTAACACAGCAGGGATGGGCGAGGTTATCAAGGGCGTCTTTCGTCTTCTTTTAAGTGTGTGGTACATTTCTGTATGTTCTGATTGTGAGAACACGGAAGAAGAGATTGAAATATATGTGAAAAAAGTGAAAGTGAATGAAATCATGAATGCGAGAATGAGTGAAGTGTGAGACTGAGTGAGAGGGTGAGTGTAAGAATGAATGAGGTGTGAGAGAAGGAGTTTGAGTGAATAAGAACGTGGGTGTAAACGAAACAATGTGACAGTGGGTGAGACATTGTCTGAAAGAGTGGCTGAGATAGTGGGAGATTAAGTGAGAAAAAGATGGACAGAGAAGAGACAGTAGGGATAAAGTGTGTGTGTGTGTGTGTGTGTGTGTGTGTGTGTGTGTGTGTGTGTGTGTGTGTGTGTGTGTGTATCTTAACCTTGGGGATGAACTGAAAGCTCTAAAGGGAGTGGTAGTGGGTCCAGGTGGGGTAAGGGGGGAGGGGGATCCATTTCTTAACTAACCACCAGGCTTTCCACATCAAACATCATTACCATCCGTCAGATCCTTTAATCTGGCAGCTTGTACTGAAGGGAGTTTAAAAATATAAATATATATGTGTTAAAATAAGAAGAGGTGTAGATTTAAATCATCGGCGGCCAATCAGCAGTCGCGATTCAAACACACCTACTGGCCTCATACATCTCAGCTGCACAGGGCCATCAAATAGGGTACAGTACACACACACACACACACACACACACACACACACACACACACACACACACACACACACACACACACTTGGTCAGGATTACAGTATACTAAATTTGCACCCCAAAAAACAAATTTAAACATTATTTTAACAGTGCTAGGACACTGGTTAATGAATGTTGACGTTTCCAACGAGAAAAAATATACCACTGTGTCCTAATTAGCATATTTTCAGGGTGGCTGCCATTTGACTCCATTAAAACGGCAAATGTTATATATGAGTAAATAATGACACGATTTTGATGATCCTAGTGACGATGTTGTGTTTTACTGAGGTGCTGCATCAATAACCCAAGGTTTTAAGGCGACTGGAGTTTTGATCACGTGATTCACGCGAAGGTCAAGGTCACTTTGTAAAAAGGAAAGTGTTTCATTTTCATTTTCGGTGTGCGTTATGTTTCACTCAGCTTCCATAGATATGGTAGCATAAGTTTATTGTTTCAGAAATTTTCCACATTACCGCAACTATTTGATCAGTATTATCATTCTTATATAGGACTTTATTTTTGAGTTATGGTTCACTTTTCATGATCGCATCCCTCTCAGTTTTGGATGTGAACCGAAAATTAAGTAAAGCTCAATTTATGGGCAGGAACCCGACACTGTACAGGAGTTTGTAATAGACTGTTTATTTTTTTCAGGTACTAGGCTGTAAATTTTTATACCAAAGTCAGGCAAGTCAGTGTTTATTGATCTAAATTCATTTTAAAAAACAGGGCATCATCAGAAAACACCTTTAGCATATGTGTCCATGTCTGTCAAACACGTTGGCTCTCATATGCCCCACTGCGTACAGTGAGCGTCCGCTTTTATACCTTACTATCAGTGTAAAATGTTATGCAGCATTACCCTGTGAGTATCAGGTCACATCTCGCATTACGAGTATGATACCAAAGAATTTTGCTTATATAACTATCCCTTAACTGTACTGAATAAATCCTCCATCACACAGCCTCATCTTCCACTATCTATAGCATTGACTCCTGTCGTTTCCACCCCCTTACGGCCATAACTTTTCCCCTCCTATTATACTCACTCACTAACTCACCTGAAGCAAACGCTGTGGAACGCATAATTTCACTTACCGTCCAACTCTACCAACAAGGGTCTCTTTATACAAACCTCTAGGTAGCAACTTCTCCTCACCTTCTGCCCCAGAGGTATTCCTGACGGAAACAATCGAATTGCTCCAGCCATGAGTTCTGCAGTCTTGCCCTTTGTCTCCCACACTCTTGGCTGACTATTTTGGATACCACTTCGCAAGATCAACCTCAGGAAGACGCCCCATGTGCCCATGCAGCTTGAGTTGATGTTCTCGTATTATGTGGGCCTCGAATCATTCTCACGGAGAAGTCGTTTGTTATACACCCAATCATACCAGTGATATCCCATGATCCTGCAAAGACAGTTTTTAGTGTCCCTGTCTCACAGCCATAAAGTGAGACAAGGCGCACCAACGCCCTGAAGATTGGGATGTTCATCCTTCAACATAAATAACAATGAAAGCATTCGGGAGCCGAATGCTAATCGTCCGCCAGAATATGCTGTTGGCCAGGTCCAAGATTTAGCTCATATATTGAGAAGGTTTCATGTTGATAGCTCAAGCCGTTCATGAGATATAATGGTGCTAAAGCCGGGTGATAAAACCTAGCTGACATTTGGCAGCCATTTTGGTGACCTTGCCATGACCCCGAGTGCCCATTTTCGAACTCGGCCAAGATTTTGGCCATATCTTGATACCCTCAACTTTCATGTTGATAGGTCAAGCTGTTCATTAGACATAATGGGAACACACACACACACACACACACACACACACACACACGCACACACACACACACAGAGGCAGGGAAAAACATTATCGTTCCGCCTTCTAAAGGCGGGCGATAACAATGGCAAATACTCGAACTGAATGAATTCATAACACCATAGACTAAACCACTGCAACGAAAAATCGCGTCATCTGACCTACCGCTTTTATGGATCGCACTGCCAAGATACTTGAATCTTTCCAAGACTTCTATGTCCTCTTCACGTGCTTGAACAGACTACTGCTTTATGCAACAAGCCATGACCAAATGCCTGGGCGTTGGTCTTGGCCTAGCAAACCCTTAGTGCCAGTGGCTTCACGTTCTCATTAAATGCTTTGAGAACTATGAGAAGTGTTTCTGGCGACTCCAAAGATGACTACATCATCTGTAAAGTCAAGGTCAGTAACCCTTTAAATTGCCATTGATGCCCCACAGTCACTCCGACTCACAGTCCGACCCATGCACATGTTGAAAGTGAAGGGACAAGGACACTTCCTTGTCTTATTAAAAAAACTTCATTAATTCATTCATCTAATCAGTGTTTTCCCATAAGGAGCGTAGAAGCCTGGGACTAGGCAAGTTGGTCCTGACATTTAAGATGAGAGTGACCAGCCTCGCTCATCCCTGAGTACCATTACGTGAGCAATAAACCCCAACCACCCCTTCGATGTAAACCTGCACTGACTCAGTCAATCAAAAACACTCTCCTATTTCTTTCAAACTTTTCCATGCACGCTTCCACATTTGTCCAGAACTTTCTTATCACTCTGCTTGAACGATTTTGCATTGGCGCACACACACACAGACACACACACACACACACACACACACACACACACACACACACACACACACACACACACAACACACACACACACACACACACACACACACACACACACACAATCACCCACATTTGTAGTTCAACTTTCAGCCTTACCTACACTGTCCTTGACCCAACTGATACATACACTCTTATAAACTCCTTCCATCTCTTGCACACAACAATACACACTACTTCTTTTGCCCTCTCATTCACGCTCACTCCCGCACATATACCCCATCCATACTCCCATTCTCTCTCACACACACACCTCTTCATGTAGTTTCAGTCAATCCATATACATCCACTTTTGCACCCTCAAGCATCTGAGCAATCTCTCTCTCTCTCTCTCTCTTTCACCTCATCATTCTCACATCCACTTCGCAGTCCGTACCATGTCCTTTGTTCGGTCCTTGGTTGTCGCCGGTTGGTCAGTCCTGATACGAAGCTTCTTGTTCGTATTTTTAGTTACTTGTTTTTCCGGGGAGGGGCACTAACCTTCCGCCAACCCACTTGTCACGTAGGGAACACGTGTTGGTTAATTATGAGGTTACCACCCAGCATTGTCAATGATTTCCTAGTTTACAGGAAATCATTTGGTTTGCCACTCAGTGAAGAGCTACCCTAAAAACAGAGTACTGCTAAACTAAGTGTATGGATGATGGGGGCCCCCATCTCCACACACACACACACACACACACACACACACACACACACACACACACACGGGGGGGTTAAAATCATCATCATCAACCATTGCAAGTCCACTGCTGAACAAAGGCCTCTCCCAACCTTCTCCACGAATTCCTTGACTGAGCCAATCTCTGCCACATTTTCCCTGCTAACTTCTCTATCTCATCTTGCCACTTTCTAACTGGCCGTTTTCTGCTACACTAGCAGTCTCATGGAGCCCAGTTAGTCAGCCTCTTGCTCCTTCGGTCATCCCTTGTTCTTGCTACATGACCTGCCCACCTCCATTTCTGTTCTTTTATAACTTCTGTAATGTCTTTGGCTTTAATCTGCTTTCTCACCCAAGTTGATCTTTTCCCGTCTCTTAAATATATTCCTGACATTGGCCTTTCCATTGCTCGTTGAGAACGGATTAGTTTGTTTCACATCGGTTGTTTTAGTTCCCAGGTCTCACAGCCGTAAGCCATTGTTGATATTACACGTGCGTTATATAATTTTCGTTTCATACATACTGACAAGCTACATTTTATTATGTCCCTGTCTACCGAAAGCTTTCAGTCCAACTGTAATGCTTTTTGTTCATTTCCATTGGCTTTCGTCAGTTTTAATAGTTGTCCCAAGTAGTTATACGATATACTGCTCAGCTTCAATAATTTCTTCATTTATTTTGATGGAGCTCTTTGGTGTATTTGAATTACACATTACATATCCTCTGGTTCATCTTTAGCCCTACTTGGTGACTTTCTCTGTTTAGGTCATTTAACATTCTTTGCAACGTTTCTGCTGTTTCTAAGCTTAGGACAGTGTCATCTGCAAATCTTAAATGGTCCAAGTTTTCTTCCTCTATGTTTACTCCTTTGTTTTCCCGGTCTAGCTTTCTGAAAATATTTTCTAGGCATGCTGTAATTAATTTTGGTGAAACTGTATCTCCCTGACGCTGGCCTTGCTCAGTCGTTGTTTCTTCCGAGTTTTTATGTAACTTGACTGTAGCAGTTCCCTCGTTACATATGTTTTCGAGCAGTTTTACAATGTTCACGTTTACTTCTTGTTCCTGCAATGAATTTATAACTGCTATGTGCTCCACTGAGTCGAAAGCCTTTTCGTAATCAACAAAGCCTGAGCACAGTGGTTTATTATAATCTGTAGTTTTCTCAGTTAACCCGCCCCGTCCCGGCCACTTTTCGACCACTGGTACCCCCCAATCCCGGGGTATTTTCGACCTTTTTTTTTTTTTTGCTAAAACTTTCGCTTTTGGTGAGAAACATCGAAAATTCATAGAGAAATCGCTCACCTGAGGTTTAAAATACTCATTACAGGTAGGAGAGCCTCCTTACTTTACTGGGTTTTCTATCAGGCTGGCACCAAAGAAAACGAGTTCTATGGGAGGATAACTATTTCACACCACTCATAAACGGTATTTATTTATTTACTGTTACGAATTTATATGTAGTACAAAAGTATATTGGTTTTCAAGCAGTAATATAGGCATTATAAGCATTGTTTCACTCACTAATACCTGACCTTTTTTTGCCACATTACCTGATCATCATTTCTAACTGTTTCTTCCTCTAATGCTATGTAAAGTTTGTCCTCCACATTGTCATTGATTGGGGAATCACTCTGGCCCTGAATTTCGTACCGTGGCATGACATGGCTATACTGGCCAGGTCACTGATAACAGGTGAATTGCTGAGAAAAGGGCATGCAGGGGGGGGGAGGAGGTCATGCTGGGTAAGGCATTGTCTCTGCCTGGCATCTTGTTGAGGCAGGTGTCCCGTGTATACGTACCAAAAATGACTCGCGAAAATTGAAAATTGTGGAAATTATGAACCTTGCAATTGCAGGACGTTGAAGTACGTCCTCGGGATTAGCTGTGACAAAACGTGAGGACGTGGAAGTACGTCCTCGGGACGGTGCGGGTTAACTGATTCATTGTGTGTAGATGATCAGTAGTCGAATACCCGCTTCGGAATCCTGCCTGTTCACAAGGTTGGTTTTCTTCCAAATATGTTGTTATTCTGTTCGTATGGACTAGTGAAGAGTTTGTAAATAACGGGTAGTAAGCTAATGGGTCGACAGTTACAAAGATCTTTTGAATTACCTTTTTCGTAAAGTAAAATAACAGTTGCATTACACCATGTCTGGGGAATTTTCTTCGTTTTTATACATTGAGTAAATAAGTGAGCAAGCCTGTTTTGTACTTCTACTCCTGCATCCAACAGTAAATCTGCTACTATTCCATCTTCTCCCGGAGCTTTCCCTCATGTCATATTTTTAAGAGAAATATTTATTTCGTCTGGTGTCACCTCAGGTATTTCACTAGTGTCAATTGAAACTATAGCTATCGGTACTCTTATATCTGATGCATACAAGTTTTTGTAAAATTTCTCACCTGTCATCACCATCTTTTCCCTTCGTTTAATGTCATCGCCATTTCTGTCCTTCAGCGATATACTCTGTTTCTTTCTTAGTGCCATTTTGCTTCGGACCTGTTTCAGGCTTTTTTCCTAACTTGATGGTTTCTTTGATATGACCCATGTTTCTCTTTCGTTTTTCTCCTCTCTGTCTCTTCTTGATAAATTTATTTAATTCTGTTTATTTTTTTCTAATACACACTTTGTTGTTTTTTCTTTCATCTTCTTTGTTCTTCAGGAGCTCGAGGGTCGTTTTTAAATTAAAATTGGCTTTGGTTGTACTACATTCCCCTACTACCTTCGCTTATTCCTTTAACACATACCTTAGTCTGCTGTTTAACTTATCAATGTCACACCCAGCATAAATTAGAAGGTGAAATCTATTCTTTACTTCTAACTGGACGGCGTTCTCATATACTGTATATATCATTAGTTATGGCGCTAGTGTTTCCAGTGTAAAGAGCACTTCTGTCATTTTACTTTAATATTCAAACACTGAAATGGGGCTAATAAAATTTAACACTGCCGAACAATGAACATCCTGCCGGTACACTGTGTAAAGAGCCATTTGGTAAAAGCAGGTGTGTTTGTGAGTGCCGTAAAGCGTGAAAACATATGGTGTAACTGTGAGTCTTTCATGAGTTACTAAGCAAGATTAATGGTGTTTCAGCCTCGTTATCAGCGACGGTTATGTCCACATTTTTTTCAACCATGGCTTTTTATGTAACAGTTTTCCCCCGCCAGCCATGCCGAACCATTATATATTCTAAAAAATGTGGCACGACGTTATCTGCACTGTTATTTCTTTGTTTCTCCTGATAAACTGCATATAAACCAGCCAGTGGCCATGGCTGTGTTTGTCTGTGATGTGTAATATACGGAAATTACTCAGTACACTTACTGTTGCGTAATATATACGATTGTAAATATAATCTCTCAGCTACTAGAGCCTCCTGTCATCTGAGTAAAGTTGCCTGGTTTTAGTTGCAGTAAAATCCTATGGAATTGTTTGTGATCAGGAGAATGGTAAAGGAAGCGATATAAACAATCAGGCGTCTATGACTTACTCTTAGTTGAATAAATTAGTTTTTTCTATTACATAAAATACTCAGGAAGACATAACCATGAAGGTTATTTTATCTTTCCAGCCTTCTCGATATTTTTTTTTTTAATAAACATCCCACTCTGGAATATTTACCGCTTCTGGTATTTCAAGTATTTATTTGTTTGTTCTGAGATAGCACTATCTTGCAAGTCGTACCGTCAGTGTAAAAAAGAGAACAACACGCGCTTACATGTTAGTGTCAGTTGGTTAGGTAAGGAATACTGGAAGTTAGTACGGAAAGTAAATCACATGAAACAGGCTGATTGGAAATACACCTCGACATTATTAAGCAAATACATTTACAAGTATTTCTATCTATTGCACATAATGTACATACATATATACCAAAACAGTAAGAGGTCTCACCAAAATAATTTAACGACGCTAACACAGATAACACATAATAACAATCCAAATACATGATGTCAGGACTCCATATTATAAATACAAATCGTAACAGAAGCATGATGGATGGATGGATAGATAGATAGATAGACAGAGCACCAAACAAGGTGTGGGAACGGGAAATTAGCTTGCAACTCTTTAAGTGAAGGAATGTTGATCGTGCACCGGAAGCAGTACATACACACAGACATACAGTGTTCTAGAAGCTTCCACGACAGTAGAACACACGTGACACGACCCCTGCTACACCAGAATGTAGGACTTTGAGTTCAGAAGGAGACTGGCCATAGTACCGACAGGTAGTGGAGACAGTGAATAAGAAGAGGGGTCCAACTAGACTTACTTAGTATATTAAGTCTCTGTATAATACATACGCTGCTCAACTTAGACTTTCTCTGAAGATAATAAATCAAGATCAACTCCCTGTATTCATCTTTAACTCCACCTGCTCTTCAATTACCAAAATAACTTTAACCAAAACTCAAGACTCACCTATTACAAGAATTAAGAGTTACATATGTATAAATGTTGGCTACAAAGCTTAACATAATAACATCATGATTACAAACTCTTTCGTGGAGGCAGGCAAATCTAGTTACTCCACATTTATTGAAGTACTCCATTTTGTCCCGTTTACTTGGCCCAAAACTGCCATCTCTCCATTGTTAATGCTGGGCCGTAACAAGAGAATTATATTAGAACGAGATTCTAGTCACGAAGAATTGCAATTGAAGGATGTAAAGCTGTAATGTTGTTTTATTCTGCTGTTGAGTTACTGTCAATTAGCTGTAATAGGACGAAGATCTCCGCCATGATAAAGTCGATGAACTGTTGTCAATGTGGCAGTTAAAGTACTACGGAGGAAAACGACGATAATCTGTCATGATAAAGTGGACGAACTGTTGTCTCTGTGTGTCTGTTAAAGTACTAAGATGGGGTAGGCTGTTATGCGCAGTGTAGGTGTCGAGGTGGTGGATAAGATAAATTGCTCCGTGCATCATAACACATGCCAAGGTAACTGACCAAACTTCAGTTACATACTGCCAGAAATCTAGATGATTCAAGTCTTCTATGCATAGAGCACACTCAGGTTTCAGATTTGCTAAGTTTAAAGTGTTTCCATTTTAATGGCTTGACATTCAAAACTGAGAGGGTGCAAGCTTTGTGAATCTCGTGTTGAGAATTTTAGTGATTGAAGAGGTCAAGTCCATGAGAGGATTATTAAAACTGTCGGAGGCTTTGGTGAAGGGAAAGGCAGGCAGACAGCATCTAACGATTCCGATGTGTTTCCAGTCTATTCCATACCCTTCTGGCTTCCTCATGCCTACTATTGAGATTTCTTTAGAAGTGTTCTTTCTACCCTAACTGGTATTGTGCTTCTGTGCTAAGACCCTACCAGGCAAACACTTTTGCCATTATCAACTTGCACTTTCTTGATGGAAGATGACTCATTCAGGCTGTCCTTATGAAACGTTACAGTTCCCATCCTTGAAAGCTGAATGATGAGTGGACTAATTCTTGCTGATATGAACGATAATCTCCGTGTCTTGGCGTCACATATTTCACATCAACCGTATATAGTCATGCCCATTAACTCTCCCAGGCTCCTCTGACACACTCTTGACTGAATAAAATCGATTGATGTTCACTGAAGTAAAATACTAGATTTGTCCCTACCATAAATGAAAGTGTTAACGCTTCAAGTTTCTCTTCTCACTTTCGGCTGAATGAAATCGTCTGGCGATGGCTGAAATATAGCCTAACACCTTGAACCCACAGTCAACTAAAAAAAAAAAAAAAAAGTATGGGAGGAGCAATTATTTTCGTTTCTCATTCTATTTTTCATTATTTTCCTTAGGTAAATGTGTTCCTTATGATGCATGGACTTTTTTCTTATTCGGTTTGCACTCAGCCGTCCACCCGTCTTTACACACATCCATCTTCATCATCCGGTCACATACATCCTTGCATAGGACAAACCTTCGTCTTATATTTCACTTCATCTCACTTCTCTGCTAACTAACACTGATAAAGTACGGGAGGCTTGGTAAGTTTGTTTACCTATAGATGATTCTCGTCCATGTGATGTGTCAGGGAGGAAAGTGAAGCAGACGCGGTGGAATAGTGGGCAAACTTTTCTGCCTGCACCGTACATCACTGGGCGAGCTCTGGGAGGGAGGATGGTAACAGTAACAAATGAACAAAGTGACAGCCGGAGAAACTGAACAGAACGGGCGATGGAAGTGAGAGAGGGAGACGAAGAGTGACGGACAACTTTTAAAGCTGAGACTGCAGTGGAAATGCAGGGAAACTGATAGCTGAACTGGGATGTAGAAAGGGAAGTGGGTGGCAGGAAGTGGAGTCGTAGGAGATGGCGGTAGTGTAGGTGGAATCAGACGGTCCGCAACCCAGAAGTCCTGAGTTCCCGGGCCGGCCATGAGAAATTTGGAGAGTCTTCTTTTCCCCAGTTCCTTCTTATCTAGAACTGAAATACGGACCCTGACTGTAAAGACAACTGTTGCGTCTCGTATTGTTATGAAAGATATGACTTGGTAAAACTTGACTGTCTGCCTTAATGACACACGTGCAGTTGATAGGCATTCATCCCAGATCCTCTCTTCTGCTTTTGGTGCAACTGCGTGTCTTCTTCAGATTAACATCGCAAGGTTGTGCATTACTTAGGATTAACCCTCTCAGCCCAGCCACGGATTTTTACTTTTATTACACCCACGACTCGAAGCATGAGCGAGAGTAATGTTTTTATCAAGGTCTAAAGAAACAAACAGGTCAAACCACGGCCAGACGAAAACGCGACTACCTTCCCGCATGACGTCAAACGGTCAGCAGTGGTGCTCGCTCTCTCAGTTCTCTTAAGGTCACCGTTGTGTTCACAACTATCCAGTGCCTATCAATTCGGCGGTATTCGAGTGTTATGAAGACTCTAGAAAGAAGGTTAAGAGTGTCAGCTTCTTTACATTCCCAAGAAATGAAGAAGTTCGTCAAAAGCAGATACATTTATGTAAAAGAAAAGACATCTTTCACCCAGACATAGCGAGTATGCAGCCGTCATTTTGGGCAGAGAGCATGTAAAAGGTCACTCAAATATGAACTGCTGGACATACCAATACCTCCAGATCAAAGAAGACTAGAGGATGATGCATTCCAACACTGAAGTTACCAAATTCTAAAGGTAAGAATACGGTCCACGACTGAAAAAAGAAACACGAAGGGATATTTTTTAAAAGCTACTCTTCAACAGTTACCCACGAAAATGTCAAACGGACGGATATATTCACTACATTTTTTGAACAATAACTCTTCTATACAAGTCTGTCTATTAATTGTTCTATTTATCTATCTATCCTTCCATCTGTTTAATATATACTGAATTTATATTGCATTAGGTTCGAAGGAACACCTCAAACAATCTCTCTCTCTCTCTCTCTCTCTCTCTCTCTCACTCATTATATATTGACATGTTTATAATATTATGTGGATATACAGCATAAGAAATCATATATATAAAGGTGACTAATAAAATGTATTCACTACCTATTTTTTGCAATAACTATTCTATACAACCTTTCTATCTATCTATCTAATATATATTGATTTTATATTGTACTAGCCGAGAAAGTCTGCCCTCTCCTGGCGGACTTTTTCGGCTAGCTGCTGTGGAGGGCTGATTGGGCCTTCGGGCAATATACCTAATGTAACTTTTCAACATACAATTAATTCTAATAAATTATATACTAAAACACTCCCTGGATCATGTTGATTCAGACTATGTATCATATGTGCGGGTAGACTCTAAGGGAGCCGAGTTTATAGGTAACAAACACACAAACACTCGCTTTTAATATTATAGATATAAATAATGAGAGAGAGAGAGAGAGAGAGAGAACAGACCTAGACCTAGATATATTGGTGTCAAAGAACACAGGATATTCATCAGGTCAGAAGGAACACCTCATTATACTCTCTCTCTCTCTCTCTCTCTCTCTCAATATATACTGACATGCATATACTGCTATGAAGATATATATATATGGATATACAGTAAAAAAAAAACGTGTATATAAAGAGGGCTAATAAATATTCACGATGTTTTTCTTGCAATACTTATGCTATATGAGCATTTCTATCCATCTGTAAATCAATCTATCTAATATGTTTATTGATTTTATACTGTATATAAATAATGAGAGAGAGAGAGAGAGAGAGAGAGAGAGAGAGAGAGAGAGAGAGAGATATTGGTAAATTTGTTGCTTTGCCATCAGATATTGTTCAGTACTTTGTTCGTTGCCGTATATTAATTAGAATGCGCATTCTAAAAAACTGTAAAAACTCACGGCAATAAAAAAAAAAAAAAAAGTGAAAAAGCTAGTGAAGTAGAGGGCAATAGTATGCATTTGTAAAACCTGTATCATGCTAATAAAACAGTGTGAAGGCTTTGGAGTGTGTACACCACAGAAAATGGAGCAGACAGGAGACGTAAGAGTAGGGGCGAGAGGGGCAGAGGGACAGGTAGGCCGCGTGACGTCACGCCACCTGAGCGCAGTTTGACCTGTTGTTTCTTTTTTCTTTAGACCTTGGTTTTGATAAGCATGTGCGATTGTGTGTGTGTGTGTGTGTGTGTGTGTGTGTGTGTAATATCTCGAAGAGCACTGATTTTATTGTAACCAAACTTGATGGAAGGGTTAAGGGTCAGCCAAGGAGAATACATTTTTTTTTTTTAGGATAATAGGTCAAAGATAAAGGCCACAGAGCAAAATCAACATAAACAATTTCTCCTTATTCCGAACCAATGTTGTTGAAGGGTTAAGGGTCAGGAAAGAACAAAGATATTCAATTTTGAGAATAATTAGCCAAAGGTCAGGGTCACAAGGCAAAGTCAAATTTCAACCCTTGTGTGTGTGTGTGTGTGTGTGTGTGTGTGTGTGTGTGTGTTAAGAAAATACCTAAAACAGTTTTGATCTTATTTGGATCCAGCTTGATGAATGAGTTGAGGATCACCCAAAAGGTTGACTTGTTGTTTTCGAGAGCCATAGGTCAGGGTCAAAATCACATTGCAAGGTCAAATAAAGCAGTTTTTATTCGATGTAGACCAAACTTTGTGGAAAGATTCAGGTTAAAATAAGGGTAGAAGATTCAATTCTGAAAACAATCAAAGGTCAAGGTCGAAGGGAAAGGTCAAGTGCCAAAGTCACTGGAAACAGATTTGGTCTGAAGTAGTTCGAATTTGAGGGTAATCTGTCGAAGGTCAAGGTCTCAGGACAAAGTCAAATTTTGTTTACCTTAAGAGAAACATATTATTCGAGGGGACAGATACAGCCTTCATGAACTCCAGCATCAGCCTCTTCTCTTAAACTGAATATAGTTATCTGGAGATAGTGAACAAAAATGTACTTCTTCGGAGTTTAAGTTATAAAGCAGACAAAATCTATCGCACATTAATCAAGCCGAAACCAACAATAAATCGTGAAAAATAAATAAATAAATGAACACCTTCAGTCGGCAAGCGTCATTTCAGTTTCACTGTTGCCAACTCCAAGCTATTTATATTACCCTTTGTGAGACACGGGGAGCCAGAAGGATTGGATATTGCCTTCATTAACACTTTCACTACCAAGGGAGGCCGTATGAACTGATATTGTTTGCAGGTAACAAAAATTATTATAAAAATGAAACGATTGTTGTGAAGGTGATAACTAAGGGGAAACAGGCAAAATTTAATTGTAAGAAATCTAATAATTGGTGATACGAGCGTAACACGATAGGTTCTGAGCCTTATCACTGAATCGGTAGAGAGGTGGCCTGCAGTCCTGATGGACCCAGGTTCGAATCCCGGCTGGGGCAGGGAACAGTTTAAGGATTTGAGCAGACTTTACTGATCTACCAGAAGACCTGCCGACATGTCGCAAAAACACCCCCGCTAATCCTAGTACGCCAGTCCTGTATGAGACAACCCTAGCATGTATTCAGTTTGGACGGTGGGTGTTAGCGCCGAAGTGGTGATATGTAGAGATGTATGGTATGTAGGAGGTCTACTGGATTTTGGGAGCAGGCTGTAAAGCCTATGCCGAAAGTCGGACACATATAAAAAATAAAATGGAGAGCTTTTTCCTTTTAATTATTTTGCATATTATACCTTGCTGTTTTTTAATCATTATTTGCCTCTCATATACCGACATAGTTTGCATTGATAACATACAATCGGACATTGAGGTGTGGCAGGCTATATAAATGGCTGAGGAAATGGTGTTACGAATTCCACTCAGCCGACGAGAACACGGGCCACTGCCTCAACCCTGATAACACACCTTCCTCACGTCCAGCCTCTGGTTGGCCAGACCTCGTTCATATTCACTCCGTATCCTCCTGTCTTCCCTCCACCACCTCAGTTCCTTCCCTCCACCCCTTCACTCATTCCCTCCATCCCTCCACTCCTTTCTCCATGCCTTCCATCTAACCTTCCACATCTTCCCACTAACCTTCTCCGCCAATCCTTCTCCCCTTTCTTCCACTTATCCACTCTTTCTCTTCACCCCTGAATACCTTCCTTCCACTCCTCCATTCCTCCCCTTCTCCCTTTACCCCCTTCCTTCCACCCTCCACTCTCATCCTCCACCCCTCCACTCCTATCTCTCACCCTTCCTCTCCCATCCTCCACTCCTCCACGCCTTCCCTCCACCACCTCCATCGTTCTCTCTATCGTCCAACAGCCCCTCCAGTCCTCGCCTCTTTGTTTACACTTCCACATTTCCTTCCATACCAACCTCCAGGCCTTAATTCCCCCACATCTTATATCTTCACCCGACACATTTTTAGATCTATTTAGCTTCACCCAAAACATTTATCATTTAAACACCATCATCATGTTCATACCTACATTTACGTCTTTCACATAACTTTATCAATTACCCCTCTATCAGATCCCAAACTTCTACTCCCCACCATTTCAGATAAAATATTCACAGCTTCCTCCCTTCATCGCTCCACTCCCAAGTGTTCTTGCTTTCACGGTTCTCAGTGCTCAGTATATTTATATACATACCGAGCATCCGTGGTGACAAGATACAGCCATGTTTCAGTACAACATTCAGATCGAGCCCCCAATTCATTGCACCCTCCACCATCACACCTGTTCTTGCGGCACCAGACACAGGGATTCGTATGACAGTATTCCATCACTGAATTTGGGAGTGGCCGTTGGTACAAGATTGAACAAAGCAAAACATAAAAGTACACGTGGCTGAAACAAGTATTCTTTCTTCGAGGTGGGGGAAAGGTGGGAATGGTTAGATCGTGATTTAACGGAATAACATGTTGGTGACTGAGAAGACAACATTCAACACCGTTTAGTAGAGTCAGAGATCATTAAAGCAATAGTCATAAAAGAGAAGGTCAAAGGAAAAGTCTTACTGCCAACAGTACCATAATACCACAAACAGCACTTTTTTGTAAGGTCCAGTAATACGACAGGCTACTAAGATAAGACCGAGATAAGTGAATATTTGAATATGTCAGTCATGGAACCTAAGGAAACAAAAGAACTGACAAATGATAATGATAGATGAAAGATTGCATTCTCTTTTAAGTTGTCAGTCCAGTGGAGAGTCTCTGTCTCACAAGCATGCACATTTTTTCAGTGTTTTGTGGATCGTTAAAAATGGGGGGGCCAGAATTTATAGAGCCTGGATAATGAGCTATGGATGTGTGGCACATGTCACTGGACACTTAGTTCCTCCCCTCGTTACTTGTACTTTTTTCTTGGTTCTGTGTTTGGATTCAGTCCAGTTATGATCCAGTGGACATACATCGTGACTTCAGAACAAAGCTGTTAGAATTGTTAATAGCCCTTTTGTTACAAATAAAACTACCTACCCTACAGGTAAGAAGGAATTTTGCCTCCCTTACATTATATTATTTTACAGATACTTTTATGGCAAATGCTCAGACGACGTTCCATCCATTGTGCCACCTCTCCATGCCTTCCCCTGTCTTACACGGGCATCTGGTAGCGCTCATGACTGGAATGTCACACTGCCATATTGCAGAACTTCAGCCTATCAGAAACCTTTTATTCCCCGAACTGCATGTCTTTGGAAGTCGCTTCCTCAGAATTATTTCCCCCTAAATTTCAACCTACAGCTGTTCAAGTCCAACTGTGACAAATTTTTTTAATGAATGGACACCGGTAATCTGGTGTATGGATTATTTTTTTATTCATTTCTTTTTCCTTCCCCTGCTCTATCATTTAAAGAAAACTAGGATGAATTAAATCAGCACGGCAACTGTACAGTATATATATATATATATATATATATATATATATATATATATATGACGGGTAGATTGAGATGGTTTGGGCATGTGGAGAGGATGGAGGATGACAGTTGGGTACGGAAAGTGTGAAGTGTTAACGTCGATGGTAGGGTTGCAAAAGGCAGAACGAAAGAGATTTGGGACGAGATCACTGAGTGTGACCTAGAGATAAGGGACTGATTAGGGAGGCTGCCGGAGATGGAGCAGCATGGAAAGCCACCAATAGGTGACCAAGGTCGAAGCGTGCAAGCATGTTAGAGCCTTTATAAACGTTACAGACGATACGATATTATGGTTTTCCTGCCGCGCACGCACTTCATATAGTGCAGCTCAACGCTGACTGAGAGGCCTTTAAAAAAATAAAATCCAAAAGGCCATATACTACGTTGATTGATAACCGTTTATCCAAATGAGCGCCTGGTGATCTGGTGCGGTAACACTTACTGAGCAGGTAAAGCCTGTAAGGGTTTCCATCAAAGGAATGGCTGGTGGTTGTTGCTCACACGTTGCACCTCAGGGGTGAGCGATAATAGTTACCCTTACCTTAAATGTCGGGACTGTGTAGCCTAGCCAGGGGCCACTACGCGCCTGTTGGGGGAAAACAGGACGGATTGTTAAGTGGAGTTAAGTGGATTGAAAGATATAGGTCTACTGGTATGCACCGCATTCCTGGAAAATGAATGTGAGAGTCTACTACATGCTAAAATATGACACTAAAGTTTGAATTAGCTTTCAATTATTTTTACCATTGTGAAATTAAAAACTGAATGTGATTATACTGAACGTGCCCCGGAATCTCGTGCACAGCTGTAAATATGGCAAGCGACAATATTTCTACATATACAACATTTAAATAATTTTCTGATCTCCGGACAAAATGGCCATATATTTAATGCATGGTTACAGTTGAGTGTTTTATGGGGCACCGATATTAACAGATGGAAGCTGACACAACTGGGTTACGAAGATGAATACTACTTTCTTGTTGTCAGTACTATACACTCAATGTACCGAATTACTCTCAGCACACCCTGCTGAATATTTAGTGATCACCGCCACCCTCCTATAATCCAATGACATATTTTCATTCATGCTGTCTCCATAATATTATTCAGCCATGACGGGTACCGTGATTGTGAAAAGACTAATGACGGCTAACTCAAAAATCTCCAGCTTGAAACGTAGGTCCGAAGGAGAATAAAGTCATCAAAGGATAATAAGAAAAGATTAAGGACCAGTACAAGTGTTCAAAGGGTTATTATGCCTGCTTCAGAGTCCAGCATTTGAGATGGAAAACAGTGATAATGAAGGGCCGACTGGGCCGTGTGGTGGTGCAGCATTGACCATAATTACTGTACAAGGAACCATATGGCAGGAAAATTTTAAGAGCATATATATAGATAGATAGATTGATAGATAGACAGATACATACATACATACATACAAACATACATACATAGAGAGAGAGAGAGAGAGAGAGAGAGAGAGAGAGAGAGAGAGAAATACATAGACAGATAGATAGATAGATAGATAGATATCATCATCATCATCAACCGGACCTCCTTTCCGACGCTAGGGTAGGGTGAGGAGTAGCAATGTCCAGACAGCCCAACTTTGCCCAGTCTAATGGACCACACTTCCATTCACTCATCATTCAAGCCCCCAGAATCTTGGCTCTACCGGATACGCCAAAATCATTCACCACGTTGTGTAGCTTCACATAAACTTATCCGGTACAGTCAGTCCGGACGCTGCCACGTTAGAAAGGGATGCCAAATCTCTGATCATGCACTTCTCACAATATTCATCCACCCAGCTCGATCTCTTGTCAGTTCCCTAGCCTCACCGACTTCCAAGCCTCTCTTCCTCACACACTCATCCACCATATATGTCCACCTTCTCCTTGGCCTACCTCGTCTCCTCCCTCCTTCAAATTCGCTCAGATATACCTTTTTCACTTTTCTGTTGTTATCCATTCTCTCCACATGACCATACCATCTCAGTACACTCTCTTCGATTCTGGTGTCCACCGACTTCCTCACTCCACATCTTTCACGAATCACATTATTTCGTTTCTTATCCACCCTCTATACTCCACATATATTGCTCAGCAGTCCCATCTCCTCTGCTCTTACTCTTGACTTTTCATTTTCATGCCACACCATAGTCTCGCACCCATATGTTAAAGTTGGTACTAACACTCCTTCATGTAAGCTTCGTGCAGCTGCAACACTCAAGCCTCTGTTTCTTATCAAGGCCTTCACTGCACCAGCTACTTTTCTTCCCTGTGTCACTCTACTTTCCACTTCTTTTGCACATTTTCCTCTCTTTTCCATCACTGTACCCAGGTATTTGAACTCTCCCACCAATACCAGTCTCTCTACATTCACAGTAACATCGCACTGGGAGTCACCTTCTCTCTCAGTAACCATCACTTTACTCTTTTCTACATTTGCTCTCAAGGCACGACGCTCACAGACATCAGCAAAACTCTGCACTAGCCAACCAAGTTCTTGTCCGGTATTTGCAAGCAGTACTGCATCATCAGCAAACAACAAACTTGAGATATTCCATCCATCACCATTCATTACCAACGCCATCCCTCTCTTCATTACTCGTGTTTTTACTTCTCTCATCACCCCATCCATATATATATATATATATATATATATATATATATTGAACAGCCATGGGGACATCACACAACCTCGTCTCACTCCCACACCGATTGTGAACCATTCACTTTGATGCCCATTAACCCTTACACATGCTTCACTACCATCATAAAAACTCTTGACGGCACCTAGCAGCTTACCTTCTACACTGTACATCCGTAAAACTTTCCATAATCCTTCTCTGTCCACTTTGTCGTATGCTTTTTCCAGATCCATGAATGCCATAAACACCGTATGGTCCTTCTCACAAGCCTTCTCTGCTATCTGTCTCACTGCAAAATATTTGATCCACATATCCTCTGCCACTCCTAAAGCCACCCTGTTCATCACACACTAAGACTTCTGATATCTCTTTTTCTTTCTCTGTAATAATTCTTCCATATTCCTTCCCTCCCACACCCAACAAACTTATGCCACGATAATTCTTGCACTCACTCCCGCTCATCTTTATTTTTGTACAGGGGTACGATCACTGCCTTTTTCCACTCTGCTGGCACAATTTCACTCATCCATGCCTTCTTACAAATCTCCAACAAGCACTTCATTCCGCACTTTCCACTATACTTAATCATCTCCGCATACACCTCATCAACCCCAGCCACTTTCCCATTATACAGCCGCTTCACAGCACGTATATATATATATATATATATATATATATATATATATATATATATATATATATATATACAGCAGGCTCGCACAGTGCGCGAGAGATTGTGTGGTCCACGACCTCGTGCACTGGGAATTTGCGTACTGGGAATACATAATCTTATGGGAATAATTACATATGGGCGGTACTCCCTCGTACCTGGACATTTTTTGGCCCTTAGAGACATTATAAGGCCATATTTTTCAGACATTGTACTACAGATATAGCTACAATAACAAAAATATGGGCAGTCACCTTAACAACAGTAGACAACAGGCCTGATGGATTTAAACAACAAGAGTTCTGAGGTGTGGCAATGCACTTACAGTGCCCCCGCCACCACCCCGGCTGCACCACGCTTGTTTAAAGGTTGCCAATGTTGTATTATTCCAGGCTTTGACGAAGAAATTTACAGCCTGTTGAATGTTACATTTCTTCCAGAATGCAGCAACAGTCCTTATGGTGGGGGTTACAGGTATGCCAGGTG